>NC_022024.1:802255-826709 GCF_000317375.1 Microtus ochrogaster
CTAAATAACAATGTCACCTAAATAACAATGTCACCTAAATAACAGTGTCACCTAAATAACAATGTCTAGATAACTGCCATACTTTCATATCTGTGCCCTCTGTATTTATTTTTAAATAATACAGTGTAATTCTGTTTTCTTAGGATGACTGCTTTATCCACTACTGCTGTGCAGCAGTGGTTTCAGATGTATGGATTGGAGGAATAGTACTGATCACTGATGTCATTAAACACTGTATTTTACACAAGTCATTAAACATTACATGTCAGCAAATGTAATTTTCCATTAAAGAGAAAAACACATTCATCTGATTATTGCTCTTTAAGTGAATTTTAAAAAATGCAATTTTAGTCATTCTTCCAAGAAGCAAATACTTTTTTCTTTTTCTGGCAGGTGCATTCCTGGTTGTCCTGTGTCTTTCTTTGAACATTTGAAGCCAGGCTTTCATGCTGAATCACAGAAGGCATTGGTCAAACAAATGCTCACAGTGAGAAACATGAACAAGGTTCATTTGAAGCCAAGATTATGAGACCTGTGATTCCAGATTCCTTAACATGCATACATGTGTTTTAGACTTAACTTAATGGATTAGTAATTTAGGATGCTCATTTTTTGGCCTCCTAAAAGAGAGCCCAGAGGACGGGAAATACACTGTGCTTCTTCTTTGGAGAGCCGGTTAGCTCTCCGCCTCACTGGGTGTGATATGTGTGTATGATATGTGTGCCCATGCCCAGAGAGGTCAGAGGAAGGCATTGGATCCCATGGAGCTGGAGTTATAGGCACTTGGTAGCCAACCGATTTGGGTGCTGGGAACTGAGTCCAGGTCCTTGCCAAGTATGGCAAGGACTCTTAGCCTCACAGCCACCTCTCTGGTCCTACCAACCACTCTACTTTAACAAAGACAACCTTAAAGCTAAAAACATATCATCTTCCTCCAGACTTGGAATTTTAGCTCATCTCTATGGAGGTGGGGTATAGTGTCAGTTCATCAAATACTTCCATGTTGTCACCCTCTGTTGGATGGGCTCATTTCCAAACAGTTTTGCTTTTTGTTAGCGAGAAGCCATGTCTCACAGTGCAGTGCATCTAATACATTAGTGATGGAGGAAGGTCATTGGTTAAAGAAACTGCTTGGCCTCATAGGTTAAAACAAGGTTCCTGAGATGCATTTCTCAAAAGAGGGTCTAGGATTCTGAGTCCCTTCAGAAAGAGTGTGAACCCCAGGGACCAAAGGCTCTCATGTCACCTGAGGGCATGAGATTAAGGTAACCTCCCTGCGGCTGGATATAGGACACTGTGGTTAAAATATTCAAGCTCAAACTCTGCTCACTTGTACAGCCTATGCACACATGTCCCCATGTGCCTGCAATAAAAACACCACACAAAACACTTCCAAGAGGAATGCTTCACCTATTGTGGCCAATTCAGATTCCCAACAAAGCGTCCGTGCCATCCAGGCTGCTAATGATGAAATAATGCTGCTTCTTTCTGTGTCTGACAGTTCTGTTTCCAGAAATGTTTTATCATCACCCAAGGAAGGCCACATACATTCCATAATGCCTTGGCTCTGCACTGCCCGCTCTCGAGAACTACCACGTGTTGTTAAGTTTGAAGCTGCCACCTCTAAATCCGAGCGGGGGGGGGGGGGGGGGCGGGACGCAGCCCCACCGCTCGTACATTTTTTCACAGGAAACACGTACAGTTATGCAGCAAGCATGGATTCCAATGACCAAAGAATTGTCTTTAAATAACCTCTTCCCCACAACTACCACATACTTGGCATGATTTCTTTTGCTTTGGACACTCTTGGAGATTCCCATTGGTGGCTCTGGGACTTGTGGTGAGTCTCTGTCAAAGTGGGCACTATCCACGCACACAGCTTCTGATGGATTGGCATCAGTGAGGCAGGGCAAGATGGCTCGGATCTAGTGTTTTTATTGCAGGCACATGGGGACATGTGTGCATAGGCTGTACAAGTGAGCAGAGTTTGAGCTTGAATATTTTAACCACAGTGTCCTATATCCAGCTGCAGGGAGGTTACCTTAATCTCATGCCTTCAGGTGACATGAGAGCCTTTGGTCCCTGGGGTTCACACTCCTTCTGAAGGGACTCAGAATCCTAGACCCTCTTTTGAGAAATGCATCTCAGGAACCTTGTTTCAGTTCAAATACTGTCTCAGTCACTCCCTAGCCCAAATAAGGTTCCCTTTCCCCGAATTTCTACAGCTTTTCAGTGCATTTCACTTGGCACACCCTGTCAGCTGCCTCTGCAGTCACTCTGGGACCCCTTCCCCTTAATGTCACAGAGTATTTCTTCCTCAGCTTCAGCTCCTCAAAGGGTTCCACTTTTGATTAAAACACGTGTGTGTGTGTGTGTGTGTGTGTGTGTGTGTGTGTGTGTAAGTATGTGTGTGTATATGTCTGTCTGGACCTCTCATTATCCTCCTTGCTTTGGTTTTGAACTGATTCTCTGAATCTATTGCTTTTTATGGACCATCTACATGTAATGAATTTGCCACAATCAGGATGCAGATTGACTTAACCCCTATTTCTGCATTAATTCTATTCCACGAGAGGCCTAAATCTGTTTCTCTGTACCTAATACTAAGCTACACTTGCTTCTGATGCCAGGGCTGCTGCCCCAAATGAACTTTGCCTCTCACCATTCTCTAAGTCACAGAGTGAACCAAAGCAGAACTGGGGGTAGGGGTCCCTGCAGCTTCTGCCTGCTCGTCCCCGAGTATACACTCTTTGTATAGAGGCTTTTTTCTTAATGAAAATTTGTGTATGGAGAAAGTGAATGGCAAGAGAGTCACACAGCAGCCTGGGATGAGGGAAGGGAAGTATTCATTCATTGACTGTTGGCTAGACATTACTTTAGATAAGGCATGGTGGTTAGATGCTGAGATCTTGAAAAGATACGGTTTTCTCCTCAAGAAATTCTTAGGATAAAATTAAGGGCATAAAACATTTATGGAAACAGGAGTGCCAGAGATTAAAGATAGCCAGCATCTGGCAGCCTGAATGTCAGTCTTGTTGTAATAGGAGTGGCGGGCTACGTTCCTGGCACCCGGCTGCCTGCACGGCTAGCTTTATACCCAAAATAATTACAAGGAAACTGTATTCTTTTAAACATTGCCTGTCCCATTAGTTTCAGCCTCTTATCGGCCAGCTCTTAGATATTGATCTAACCCATTTCTAATAATCTGTGTAGCCCACGAGGTGGCTTACCAGGGAAGTTCTTAACCTGCGTCTGTGTCAGGTGGGAGAATCATGGCGACTGACTGACTCGGCTTCTTTTTCCCAGCATTCTGTCTGTCTACCCCACCTACCTAATTTTCTGTCCTATTAAAAGGCCAAGACAGTCTCTTTATTTAACCAATGAAATCAACACAGATCAGAAGACTCTCCCCCATCATTTCCCCTTTTTTGTTTAAACAAAAAAGAAAGGCTTTTAGTTTAACATGGTAAGATTATATATAACAAAACAGTTATCAAGGAAGAATTACAGTTATAATATTAATATCTATTTTATCTTTTATCATAACTAAGGAAAACTATAACTATCTATCCATTCTTCAACTCCATCAAAGACTCCAGAAGGATATAATATTACCTAAGTAAACAAGAACTAAGAAACTTCAAACTCTAGAAATGACAGAGACATCTCGCTGCCTGGACAGTTACCCAAAGTTCTTTTGTACCGTTGGGGCATCCATCTTCAGCCTTCAGGCCCATAGTATCCAGCAGACTTTTCCATGAAGCAGGAAATTCAAAAGACAGTTCAGTCACTTTCTGCTGTGTCCTGCAGAATGTCTCACAGACTCTTTCATGAGTCAGGAACCCCAAAAGATCATCTCACCTTTAGGCAAGTTCAGCAGTCCTCTCTCTGCAGGTTCTCTATGTCCAGTTTATACAACAGTCCAGGCAAGAGCAGTTTCTTGCCCAAATGGCTATCCAACTCCATAAAAAGCCTCTTCAATGTCCATCTTCCTCTTGAAGTAGATTGGTGCTGCCAGGAGCAGACATGTCTCATTGTCATGAAATACCCCAAGTTATTAAAATATTTTAAATGCCATATTCTGCAGTCTTTGAAAGATATGAAGAATGCCTATCTAACTGAAATATATCTCTATATACCTAGAAAATCTAGCTAACATGACTACAAATTTGACTATTATTGATGATTATCCATTAACAACCCATATTTTCTAATTATACATTACACTTTTAAATAAACTACACAATCACAATACCTTAGTCAAGAACAGAAATACATATACATATAACAAAATTGACCTTAAAATCCATACCAATACATATTATTCATATCTATATCATATTTATTTTTAGGATAATCAGGTCTTTTAGATACATAGAGATTTTATTTAATATAGATAGTATAATCTTCAACCTCTTCAAAGAGCTGTAGAAAATGGCCTTTAATCTAACCTAGAATTCCATGCCAATATAACACAAACACTCCTGGCATCACTGCTCTACTCCCAAGAGAACGTTGAGCACCAAAGACACACCACTGTAAGCTTGTTTTCTTGGCAGAACTGGCCTTTGGGTTAAGAAAAGCCCGTACCTCAACTACTGACAAAGATACAGAATATCCATAAGTGGATAAAACAGGATTGTCTTATTGTGCCAAGACAGGGTAGGATAATTCTAAGTAAGTTCCTTGCCTTTAATAATGGTATGTCAGTTATGTTAGGCCTTAGCCAAAGTTGATTGACTCAATATTGCAAACGAGACTTTGGGTGATTGCCCAGTTAGTCAGTTGTCTCTACATTTGTCACACACTTTGGAAATTTCTTGTTTGTTCTTCCTGGTTGCTTAAATAATATTACTTCCCTTCTCAGATCTTTGACGGAGTTAAAGATTAGATAATTGTAGTTACTCTCTACTTTATTTAGACTCCTTGAAATAGAATGTTTAGTAAAACTTTTGTTATATGTTTCTTGCTCAATATTGTTTGTTATTTGTAATTTTATATTTATTATTTGTTCCTATTGTATATAGTTGTATTTGGTTTAGTTCTGTCTTATTTAGGAAAAAGGGGGAGATGTAGGGGAAGCCCAGCCAATCACTTTGCTTGATGGACGGATCCCCTGAGGATATTATTTACTTATAAATATTGTGGGTGTGCTCCTCGCCTTCCCTTCTGTTTTCCTGTTCTCCATGGGAACCTCGGTTTTATAAGTCCTCTCCTTATTAAAGCTGAATATTTTATTATAAATTCTGTCTGCCGTTAATTTACACCGTAACACAGTCTGAGTGAGAGCTGTGGTGTGGAAGACCTTTTAAATTGTACATTTATTTGAGATCTAGTTGAAATGGATTATTAAAAATGCTGCAGGATCCCTGGCAGCAGGCAGGCAGCAGAAACACTGCAGGTCCCCAAGCGGTGGCAGTGGTCCATGTGGAGGCAGACAGCGGGCCCTGAGAGCAGCCAGTCCCAAGCAGGGATGGCTGCAGGTCTCTGCTGGTTCAGAGACATGGAGGAATGACATGCAGAGTGAGGTTGGATATTTATTCAGTGGTTATGGAGGGGGAAGCAAAAGGGAAGAAGAGAAGAAAGAGAGGGAGAGAGAGAGAGAGAGAGAGAGAGAGAGAGAGAGAGGAGAGAAGGGAGACACAGAAAGGGGAAGGGGAGAAGTGGGGATAGGCGGAAGCTGCCTCTTCAAGAGGGAGATGGAAAAGAGAAGAAACTCAGGCTGGAAGGTGAAGATTAGCCTGCCTATCAGACAGGGAGGGAATAGATGTGTCTTGTCTCTTAAAGAGACAGAACAGATCATTACACTATTGAAATCATGAAAATATCAACTCTCTCTCTCTCTCTCTCTCTCTCTCTCTCTCTCTCTCTCTCTCTGTGCATGTGTGTGTATTACAATTTCTGAACTAGGCACAGGCTTGGTGTAGACTGGTGACTCTGGGTAGGAGAGTAGAGAAGGGAGCAGATATGGGAAAAGACAGTCACTCCACCTCTCAGTTCACAGACTTTCCCAAGGTTAAAGGGAAGTTTCTTTCTTCCTTTCTTTTTCTTTTTTTAATTTTTATATTATGTGTATTGGTGTTTTGTCATGACTGTCAGATCCCCTGGAACTAGAGTTACAGACAGTTGTGAGCTGCCATGTGGGTGCTGGGAATTGAACCTGAGTCCTCTGGAGGAACAGTCAGTGCTGTTAACCACTAAACCATCTCTACAGCCCCCAAAGTGGAGTTTCTTATAAGGACTGAAAAATAAGCACACAGAGGTCTCATGTTTACATCACCACCACCATCATCATCATCATCACCATCATCACCATCATCATCATCACCATCATCATCACCACCACATCACCACCATCATCCTCACCACCACCACCATCATCATCATCATCATCATCATCATCATCATCATCATCATCATCATCATCATCATCATCACCGTTATCATCAACATCATTATTGTCATCACTGTCAACATCACCATCCTCTCTCTTTTGAGACAGAGTCTCTCTGCATAGCCCTGACTGTCCTGAACTCATTCTGTAAAACAGGCTGGCCTGGAACTCACAGTGATCTGCCTGACTCTTCCTCCCAAGTGCTGGGATTAAAGTGTGCTCCACCACGCCTGGCTTTACTCACCATACCTCATTGCTGCAGCACAACTTTTAAGAGAGTACAGTCTGTGGTGACAATGCACCCCAGGTTCTGATTTCCCCCCATTTCAGTGGGGATCTCCTCTTGCCTATAAACCTGACCTTTTAAATAATGTCAGGGATGGTGTGGCATTTTGATTATAAAACAAGCTCTAAAAAAGAACCAAGTATTGTCTTTTATCTAAAGCATCAGCCATTTTGATGACACCCCATTAGAGAGGCATCTCTGAGGGCTGGAGTAAGTCGGTTCTCCTCTCATCTAACCCAGGGGACCAGCTCTGGGGGCTGAAAGAGTAACAGGAACTAAGAATAGGGAGAAGGGAGATGTAGGTGAACTGCATGCTGAGGTATGGCCTGTCTGTGCCACAGTGTCTTTTGCCAGTGCCAAGCATCAGCAATTGCAATTGTATGCCACCAAAAATCATTATTCAAGGGACTCACTGTCCTAAGCTGTGACAGGCTCTATGTCAAGGCAGCCTGGCTCAAGGCAACAATTCCAATAAGTATTAAACTCTGCCATGTGGTGTGAGAAGGGGAATTATAATCCTGTATACAATCTATTTTTCTTTCTTTCTTTTTTCTCTTCCTTTCTTTTTCTTTTTTTGGTTTTTTTTGAGACAGGGTTTCTCTGTGGCTTTTGGAACCTGTCTTGGAGCTAGCTCTTGTAGACCAGGCTAGCCTCAAACTCACAGAGATCCATCTGCCTCTACAATCTATTTTTACTTCCTTCCTTGTTACAAGAAGAGGGCCTGCTTTTTGTCCTGACCGCCTGGCTAGCTTTCACCCAAAATAACCACACAAAAATTATATTAATTAAATCACTGCGTGGCCCATTATCTCTAGCCTCTTATAGGCTAACTCTCACATCTTGATTTAATCCATTTCTAATAATCTGTATATCACCACGAGGTCGTGGCTTACTAGGGAAGATTCAGCATGTCTGATTCTGGTGGCTCCATGGCGGCTCTCTCACTCTGTTTTCTTCCTCCCAGAATTCAGTTCTTTCTTCTCCACCCACCTAAGTTCTGTTCTATTAGACCAAGCAGTTTCTTTATTGATTAACCAATGAAAGCAACACATAAACAGAAGGACCTCCTACACCTCTTTCTTTCTTTCTTTCTTTCTTTCTTTCTTTCTTTCTTTCTTTCTTTCTTTCCTTCTTTCTTACTTCCTTTATTTCTTTCTTCCTCCCTTTATTTCTCTCTTTCTTGATTGTAAGAAGACTACATTTAAAATATATGATTGTTAAAAAAACAAGTTATTTCTGGTAAAATAGAAAACCATTTCTACTTTTACTTTTATTTGACGTGGCTGTATGTGGTTTAATTTCTCCAGAAAGCCATTAAGTCACAACCTGGGGGATAGTCCAGTGACATTAGAAATACATAATTCATGGCTCACCATAGGCAATTTTTCATATTTTATTTGCAGAGAAACTCCAGACTGCAGAAGCAGCTTCATCCTTCATGGAAGATGTCTTTGCTCAATTCTGATCATGCATTCATGGGAACTGTGCTTTGTGGGAGACTTTCAAAGCCATAGGCAGAAACTGAACTCAGCATCTACCATAGAGCTCAACATCTCCTTATAAAGCAGCATGGGGAAACTGCATCCACATGACATAGGGCTTGCTGCCAATGGAAAGGATGCCAACAGGGAATGTTTTTAGGGTCACGTTTGTTATATCTTAAAGAATACAACAAGATAGAAATGGCTAGAACAGCATGGGATACCTCAAGTCCAGGCATGTTTTAGTTTTTTCTTTGTCCAGTAACAAAGAAGATATGATTAATGAGTTTCGATTATGACTAAAACTTTTGAAAAGATGAAACAACTGAAGTTGTCCCCTTCATAAACCACCCCTCACTGCATGTCCCAGAGCAAAAGGGACTAAGCAACTGATATTTGAGCATCAAAATATTATTATAGAATGCTCTCTCTTTTTCTCTCTCTCTTATCTTCTCCCCTTTCCCAACTTGCTTCTCTTATCTGCCTTTCCTGCTAAGATGAAAGATTTCTGTCCACAGCCCACACCAAGACAAGACTGTCTTGTGTTGCTCAGGCTGGTCTCCACGACCCTCTTTCCTCGGCTTCTTCAGTGCTAGGATTACTTACAGGTGCAGCCATACTCAGATTAAGACAGCTTTGTTCTATTGATGCAAAAAAATACTAAATAAAATACTGGCAAATCAAACCCAAGAACATATCAGAACCATCATCCATCATGATCAAGTCTGCTTCATCCCAGAGATGCAGGGATGGTTCAACATACAAAAATCTGTCAATGTAACCCACCATATAAACAAACTGAAAAATAAAAACCACATACATGATCATCTCATTGGATGCCAAAAAAGCTTTTGACAAAATACAACATCCCTTCATGATAAAGGTCTTGGAGAGAGCAGGGATACAAGGACCATACCTAAACATAATAAAGGCAATATAAAGCAAGCCAACAACCAACATCAAACTAAATAGAGAGAAACTCCCAGTGATTCCACTGAAATCAGGAACAAGACAAGGTTGTCCACTCTCTCCATATCTATTCAATATAGTTCTTGAGGTCCTAGCTAGAGCAATAAGACACAAAAAGGAGATCAAGGGGATACAAATCAGAAAAGAAGAAGTCAAACTCTCATTGTTTGATGATGATATGATAGTTTACATAAGATCCCAAAAATTCTACCAAGGAACTTCTACAACTCATAAACACCTTCAATAATGTAGCAGGATTGGGATTAACTCAAAAAAATCAGTAGCCCTCTTGTACATAGATGATAAAAGGGCTGGGAAAGAAATCAGAGAAACATCACTCTTCACAATAGCCATAAATAGCATAAAATATCTCAGAGTAACTCTAACCAAATAAGTGGAAGACTTGTATGACAAGAACTTTAAATCTTTGAAAAAAAAATTGAAGAAGCCACCAGTGATGAGAACTTTAAATCTTTGAAGAAAAAAATTGAAGAAGACACCAGACAGTGGAAAGATCTCCCATGCTCTTAGGTAGGCAGAATTAATACAGTAAAAATGGCAATCTTACCAAAAAGCAATCTACGTATTCAGTGCAATGGCCATCAAAATCCCAGCAAAATTTTTCACAGACCTCGAAAGAACAGTACTGAACTTCATATGGAAAAGCAAAAAACCTAGGATAGCCAAAACAATCTTGTACAATAAAAGAACTTCTAGAGACCTCAAAATATCTGACTGCAAACTCTACTACAGAGCTACAGTACTGAAAAACAGCTTGGTATTGGCATAAGAACAGAGAGGAGGGCCAATGGAACCCAATCGAAGATGCAGATATTAATCCACACACCTTTGAACACCAGATTTTGACAAAGAAGCTAAAATTATAAAATGGAAAAAGGCATATTTAATAAATGGTGCTGGCATAACTGGATATCAACATGTAGAAGAATGAAAATATACCTTATCTATCACCGTGCATAAAACTCAAGTCCAAATGGATCAAAGACCTCAACATAAAGCCAGCCACACTGAACCTTATAGAAGAGAAAGTGAATGCACTTGAATGCATTGGAGACCACTTCCTAAATATAACCCTAGCAGCACAGACACTGAGAGAAACAATTAATAAATGGGACCTCCTTAAACTGAAAAGCTTCTGTAAAGCAAAGGGCACGGTCAACAAGAAATAAAACAGCCTACATAATGGGAAAAGATCTCCCCAACCCCACATCAGACAGAGGTCTGATCTCCAAAATATACAAAGAACTCAAGGAATTGGTCATAAAAAGAACAAATAATCCAATAAAAAAAATGGAGTACAGACCTAAACAGAGAACTCTCAACAGAGGAATCTAAAATGGCTGAAAGACACTTAAGGAAATGCTCAACATCCTCAGTCATCAGAGAAATGCAAACCAAAACAACTCTGAGATTCCATCTTACGCCTGTAAGAATGGCCAAGGTCAAAAACACTAATGACAACTTATGCTGGAGAGGTTGTGGGGTAAAGGGAACACTTCTGCATTGTTGGTGGGAATGAAAACTGGTACAACTCCTTTGGATGTCAGTGTGGTGATTTCTCAGAAAATTAGGAAACAACCTTCCTCAAGACCCAGTAATACCACTTTTGGGTATATATCCAAAAGATGCTCAATCATGCTACAAGGACATGTGCTCAACTATGTTCATAGCAGAACCTGGAAGCAACCTAAATGCCCTTCGACCGAAAAATGGGTAAGAAAAATGTGGTACATTTACACAATGGAGTAATACACAGCAGAAAAAAATAACGACATCTTGAATTTTGCAGGCAAATGGATGGATCTAGAAAACATTATTTTGAATGAGGTAACCCAGACCCAGAAAGATGATTATCACATGTACTCACTCATAAGTAGTTTTTTAATCATAAAGCAAAGAAAACCAGCCTACAAATCACAATCTCAGAGAATTTAGAGAACAATGAGGACACCAAGAGAGACATACATAGATCTAATCTACATGGGAGTAGAAAAAGACAAGATCTCCTGAGTAAATTGGGATCATGGGGACCTTGGTGGAGGGTTGAATGGGGGAGGGGAGAGACAGAGAGGCGAACAGAGAAAAATGTAGAGCTCAATAAAATAAAAAAAAGACAGCCTTGTTCTTATATGTCTAGCTTTGTAACTGTGGTGACCATAAAACATTAAAGAAGTCTCTCTCTCCAAAAAATGAGAAGGAATTTTGTGTCTAAATGATCTGATTGTTGTCACATTGAAAAAATGGGAGTTAATGGAGAAAGTGAAAGGGTCCAGTTCTGATTTAAAGAATCCATAGGGATAAGCGGATGGTGTGGGGGAGGGGCACAAAGCCATGATCTGGGCCCTAGCTGTGAGTATACAGGTAAGTGATGGTCGCCCTGGCAGCCTTGTTGAGGCCCTCATCACATGCCTTAGAATGACACACTGAGGTAATGGAGGGTTTGTTTTTTTTTTTGTCAGAGTTAGGATCCCTATTTTTGTTGTTGTTGTTATTGTTTTATTGGTTGACTGATTGATTTTGAAAAAAGGATTTCTCTGTGCAGCAGTGGCTGTTTTGGAATTCACTATGTAGACCAGGCTGGCCTCGAACTCACAGAGCTCTGCCAGTCTCTGCCTCCCCACCACTGCCTGGCTTAGGACGTCTATTCCTATGATCTAAAGTGTTCACAATAAAAATTTCAGGGCTGCCGGGCAGTGGTGGAGCACGTCTTTAATCCCAGCACTCGGGAGGCAGAGGCAGGCCAGCCTCTGTGAGTTCAAGGCCAGCCTGGTCTACAGAATGAATTCCAGGACAGGACAGAGAAACCCATCTTGAAAAAACAAAACAAAACAAAACGAAATTTCTAGGGCCTAGTGCCCAGGCGTTTTAGAGTGGGTGATCGCGCGATAGTTATAAAGATGTTCGGCACATTTACACTCTCCGTACTCCAGTTAGCTGTTTGTGGAGACTTGGGTTTCAACACCCCTCCACAAAGTCATGTATTCATCAAGGTGGAATTAGAACTAATAAAAACTACAAACTAATGCCTCTACGTGGAACAAAGAGAAGAGAGTCTGGGTCAGTTCCCTTGCCTGAAATGATGGAAAAGGTTAGCACTTAAGTTTCGTTTATTCCATATTTAACCTACACAGTTATCTTATTGAGACAACGAATAATTTTTTTTGAAAAAAACTTCTTACATGTAAGTTAAATCATAATATGAGTATGCATTTCGCTGATCATCAGATTAGTGTGTGACTGCCATTCCCAACAAGAGAGTTTTTATGTCACCCAGAGATTCAAAGAGAAAAAGGGATTTAATGCGGGGAGGAAGAGGTGGATCCTGTGGGACTCATCGGAAATGATAGCTGTTTTGGAACGCAGGGACCCCTAGGCCGTTTAAATGGGGATTTGGAAAAAGTGTTCAAGGTTCCTTTTCTTGCTGGAATCTTCATTTTCCTTTTCGATGCTATTAGCTATCCGATTTAACTTGTAACTCCAAATACAGTTTGTCTGCCTCCACCCAGGAAGTGGAGCCGTGGTGAGTTGGGTAGTAGCCGCTTATTAAAGTGCCGTGCGCCCTCTTGTGACCAAACGCTAGCACAGCAGCCCATCTGTCTGCCGGGCTTGCCTCAAGTCCAGCCTAGCTTCTTCTGTTTGTTCCACAAGCCATGGCCCCTGCTCTGGTGTACCGCCATCTCCTTGTTTACAGAACCTCTTCAGGCCTTGCTGTGGAAGTATAGACACCTGCTGCGTGTTTAATCTTCCTCTGATCTTAACTTTATAATATTTGATAGTAAAATTTCTATCAGTTTAACATAAATTTATTGAGGAAAGTGACATTAATTTAATATTTTCTTAATAAAAAGATATGTAAGCATACATAAAGCATATAAATAGTATATGCTGTGTACTGTATAGAGTATATATAAGAATATATGCAGTATACAAATGACAAGTATACAAATGACAAGGAAGAGATTATACCTTCTGCATTTCTTCCCATTGTCTCTACCACTGGGTTTGTTGTGGGAAACGTGAAAATTTGTCCTTCAAGATACGGTGTGTGTGTGTGTGTGTGTGTGTGTGTGTGTGTGTTTACAGGGCTAGTGGGAAGGAAGGACACGTGACACATACGGAAAAGAGTGAAGGTACTTTAGTGGGGTCCTAGCTCTGGGATTCTGAGAAGTGGGAAATTCAGGACAGAACAGGAAAGTCCTCAAGAGCAGGACCCCTCCCCCAGCCCAGGCTGGCCTCAGTCATGCTGGACCTAAGACAGAGCTTGAACGTTGTTCTTGTGGTGTCCACACGCCAAGAGCTGAGATTACAGGCATGCACAATCTTCTTCCATGACCAGGAATTGGGAGGAGATGGCCCATGGGTGTGTCTAGCATTGTGGAACGCCGCTTAGGTGTGTCACCATCACCAGCTACGATCTAGTGCCCGGGCCACACTGCTGCCCAGGACTGTCCTGCTCTGAACACTTAACGTAGGTAGTTCAGTTCCTTAACACATCCACTTCACATCTGAAACCATGCCAAGAGGAAACACTAAAACTCTGACCCTCTGCCTCCCCACAACAGCCTCGTAAAGAACCAAACATGCCAAGCAGATGCCACAAGTCACTAGCAATTTATTTTGTCTTAATGCCGAAGCGAATGGGAAGGACGGGTGTTTTATTTTTACATTTTCATGGCACTGCATTAGTAAGGACGTCTCCTAAGACACGCAGTGGGTGCTGAGGATGCTTACGGCCCTGCCTGGCCCCTGTGTGCCCTCCTGTCTGCTCGGAGTTTTCTATGTTCCACCAGACAGCTTCATTTCTATAGTCTTTATATTTTTTGTGTATGGAATTTTCCATGCTTTTTTGGCTGTGTCAAGTTTTTATTTCAATTAACAATATGTAGTGGGTCCCAGAATGGTTCAAAATGAATTACTTGGTAGAAAATGAAAATAGATTTGAAACCTATAGATGAACATATTGAAATGTATATATGAAACATTTCAGATATAAGAAAATAATGCCCACAATAAATATTTTAACTTGTTATTTTATTTCAATTTTAGATAATGATATCACCATACAGGGTTCTTGGCATTTTATTCTACAATGAAATAAAAGCCCCCATAGACTCTGAAGCAGTGAGGAAGTTTCCCTTAAAGCAAAGCTGCAGGAAAGATCAGAATACACCATTGGGGAGTAGCAGAACTAAGGACTGGAGATTTCCTGGGACCCCAATTATCATCTGGGGTTCTCTTTCATGGCATCCAGGAGAAGAAGCAGAAAGAGGTTGGTTCTCTTTTGACTGATAGATTAGGTCATGTGATCAGTTTTCTACTGCATATGTCCCTTCCCACAATGCAACTGGTTTAAATCATGTGCAAATCTCATACATGGACACAGAGGGCAAGTGTGTGTGGGGGGGTGTCTCCGTAAAGTGGGCTTGAGGACATTGGGCCTCATTTTGCAGGCATCCAAAGCCAGTTAAGGCACAATCAGCCTTTCTATTCTCCCTGCCTGAATACAGTGGGAACACACATGAATAAGAACTCTTCAGAGAGGGCTGGACACATAGCCTGGTGCAGGTGGGCACCTGAGTGGTCTTCATGTTGCCAGGAGTGCTGTCCAGAGAGGAACGTAGGTGAACAGTACAAGAAGGTAAAGGAGTTAGCTGGCAAATACATTATTAGTGTGTGTGTGTGTGTGTGTGTGTGTGTGTGTATTGTATACAACCCAATAAAGTCCTAGGTTGCTAAATATTGCCGTTAGCTTGCCTGTCTCATTAGTGATATTTCATTTGTATTATAATAAATAAAGCTTGCCTGAAGACCAGAGAGTAAACAGCCCCACTGGTCAGTTTTACAGACCAGGCAGTGGTGACACACACCTTTAATCCCAGCAGTCACACTAGTTGCCATAGAAACCGGGCGGTAGTGGTGCACACCTTTAAGCCCAGCCGGAGAGAGGAATATAAGATGGGAGGAGACAGTTCTCAGACACAGTCTCATTCTGAGGATTCTTGAAGGGAGAATCACCATTTTGGACTGAGGGAGAGGTAAGAACCAGTGGCTGTCTGTTTTGATTTTCTGGCCTTCAGGTTGAACCCCAATATCTGTCTCTGGGTTTTTATTAATCACACTACCCATCAGGATTTGACTCCAGGTAAATTTGTTAGTTGCAGGCAGAACAATTTTTCACTTCTCAAGAGCAGTGGTCTTTCCTAGGAGAATTAGGAGAATTTGGGTTGGGGAAATACTGAATCTAAAACTTATCTTCCTGGGAGAAGCTGAGTTGGTCACACAGACTAGCTTGTTCTTGATTTTGTGCCACTGGACAGAAAACATAAAGACCAGCTCTAGTGCAAGCAGGACCTTTATTGCGCTTCACCATTGGCCAGCTGGCCATGCACGGCCTCTTTAGCCCACGTTGCTGGCCACTTACAGGGAACTTTATGCTCACTCCCTATAGATGCTGGCTCAAGGAGAGTAGCGTGATCTCCAACTGACCATTGACCAGTTTAGATTTTAGACTCTTTGGTTGGACATTCAGATATAAGAAAGTCATGCCCACAATAAATATGGTCATATGCTGTTTAGACTCTTTGGTTGGACATTCAGATATAAGAAAGTCATGCCCACAATAAATATGGTCGTATGCTGTTTAGACTCTTTGGTTGGACATTCAGATATAAGAAAGTCATGCCCACAATAAATATGGTCGTATGCTGTTTAGCTGTGCTCCAGTCCATGATGGCGTGCTCGTGGAAGTGTGACAGAGCTGAGAGATTCTGACTGCCAACTGATGTCACAGCCATCTGACATCATAGGACAGCACGTCACACACCTGTTTGTGCTGACGCTAATGTCAGTAAACTTCCTATGCTGACAGTCATATGAAGAAATGGCACAAAGGCCTGGAGAGATGACTCAGTGGTTAAGAGCTCTTGTAGAATACCTGAGTTCGATTCTTAGCACCAATGTTTGGCAGCTTGCCACCACCTGTAACTCCAGCTGTTGGGGGTTGAGAGCCTACTTCTGGCCCTCACAGGCTCCGGCTCTCACATGCACATTTACACACATGCACACACACACGCACACCACACATGTGCATGCAAATACATACATACAATTAAAAAATAAAAACCTTATGAAATAAAAAAGATGTGGCATAATGCTTCCCCCTACATTCCACAGGAAATGATTCATTCTGGATTAAGAAAAATAAGGTTTGATCAAGGGAGACCCCCTGAGAAATCTCCAAAAGGAGCAGATGGCCCAGATGTCTGAGTTCTATATCCAGAACAGCTCCAAGACTGCTGGCTGAATTGATCAAGCCTCACAGAATATTCCAGCCATGACTTGACCATAATTCTAAATTTTCTTTAGGTTCCTATAAGATTATCAGTGCCACCAATCAACAGGAAATAGTTTGGAAAACTATGTCCACATTCCCAAAAAACGGATTATGGAAATTTATCTTTGTTTAGAGTGCTGGTTACAAGATGTTATGGATAATGGTCTGGACAAAAGGCTAAACAAAGAATATTAGAGTCAGAGTTCTTGTTTAATAAAAGGGGAAGGGGGAGAAGTGTGTGGGGCAATGGCCTTTTATCCTGTCACTTGTATTTTAATAAAATGCTGATTCACCAGAAGCCAGGCAGGAAGTATAGGTGGAGTGAACAGGCAGATAATAGAAGCAGGGAAGCCAGAACAGGAGAATTCTGGGAAAAGGAAAGAGTTAGTCTGCAGTTGTCATCCAGACACAGAGGAAGCAAGAAGAGAATGCCTTGCTGATGAAGATACCAAGTCACATGGCTAACACAGACAAAAATTATGGGTTAGTAGAAATTAGTTAACGACCTGCCCAGCACGTCCTAAGTTACTCCAGGGTCTTGAAGAGGCACTATCTGAAAGACATGGGAGGAAAGAGAAACAGACGCCAAGCAGTATTCTTTTGTCAAGGCATCCGTTTATTGAAGCAAGTTTCATGTCTTAAATACTCCTCAGAAAGGAGCTCGGGCAGGGGGAACAGAGGAAAGGGGGAAAGATAAAGGGGGAAGGGGGAAGGGAAGGAGGGGCTCGGTAGCTAGGCAACTAAGCGGGGCAGTTTGGCAGCTAAGCAGGGCAGTTGCAAGGCCAGTGGCCAGAACACCTGCTGTTAGTGATAAGCAGTAAGCAATGAAGACACTCTGTGGTGCTTTCCAGAGCTTGAGTCTCCACGGTTAGCATGTAATGTTTTGGCTAACTTAAAGTTTTCTGTCTCAAGATTTTTACTTCAAGGCCCTGTGAGATGTGAGAAAGGAGAAGCCTGAAATGGCTCTTGACAAGTTAATAAGAAGCCTGAGCTAATAGGCCAACCAGTTTCTAATTAATGTAGGCCTCTGTGGCTGTGGGACCAGGCAGGACAGGAACCTCTCTCAACACTAGCAGTGTAAACACTTTTGTTGGCATCCTTTGTTATTTGTTCCCTTAATGATGGCCATTCCAACTGGGGTTGGAATCTCAGAGTGGTTTCAATTTGCATTTCTATGCTAGCTCATGAGCTTGAACAGTTTTTCATGTTTACCAGCCTGTTTGTTGTTCTTCACGTTTTAAGAATTATCTCCTCATTTCATTAGTTCATTTACCAGCTGGATGACTATTGATTTCTTGTAATTTAGTGTTTTTTAATTCTTTGTATATTTTGGATATTAAGCTTCTGTCAGATGTATAGCTGGCAAAGTTTTTTTTCCCATTCTGCAGAATGTCTCTTCATCCAGTTAGCTGTTCCCTTTGGGCTGAAGCTTGGTGATTTCACAAGATTTATTTGTCAGTTGTGGTGGTTTGAAAAAGAATGCCCCCATAGGCTCATATACTCAAATGCTTAGTCACCAGCGAGTGGCACTATTTGAAAGGATTGGAAGGATTAGGAGGTGTGGCCTTGTCTAAGTACATGTAGTCTTGTTGGAGGAAGTGTCTCACTGGGGGGTAGGTTTTGAGTTTTCAAAAGCCTATACCAGGCACAGTCTCTCTATGTCTATGAATCAGGATGTAATTCTCAGGCAAATGTCTCCATCATTTGCCTGCACGCTGCCATGATCCCTGATAATGGACTAAGCTTCTGAAACTGTAAGCCAGACCCAATTAAATGCTCCCTTTTTAACGAGTTTCCTTGGTCATGTGTCTCTTTATAGCAAAAGAAGAGGAACTAAGACATCTATTGTTGGTCTTATTTCCTGAGTGGCTAGAGTCTATTTTGAAAGTCCAAGTCTGTGACGATATTTGATAGTGTTTTTTTCTGCATTTTCCTCTCTCGGTTCTAGAGTTTCAGGTCTTCCATTAAGATCTACTTGAGTAATTGATTTTTCATACAGGTGAGAGATATGGATCTAGTTTCAATCTTCTATACGTAGACATGTCTTCTCAGTTCCATTTGCTAGTGAAGCTCTTTTTCTCTAATGTGTGTTTAAGTGTGTGTACGTGTGTGTGTTTGATCTAGGCTCTTTACTCTGTCTCCTTTGGCTATATACTTGTTGGACCATATTCATGGTGCCAGTACCATGATGTTTTTATTACTATGACTCCATAGTGTAGCCTGAGATCAGTTATGGTAATACCTCTAGTACTGTCCTTTTTGCCAAGGATTGCTTTGTCTATCTGGGGTCACCTTAAGGCTCTTAAATGAATTGTTAATATTTTATTTTTGCTATCTCAATAAAAGATGATGTTGGATTTTGATTGATATGGCCTTGAATTTATAGATTTCTTTTGGCAGTATAACCATTATCACTATTACTTTTTCTAATTCACGAGGGTGGAAAATCATTCAATTTTTTAATATCTTCTTCAATTTTTTTTCTTTGTATTTTAAAATTTTCTTTATAGAGGTCTTTCACTTCCTTAGTTAGGTTTATTCGAAAGTATTTTGTTTTACTGATGCAACTGTAAATGGGACTGGTTTTTCTGATTTATATTTCAGCATTTGGCATATAGAAAGGTTACATACATGTTTTAGATGATAATTTGTATAGTAACACTTCGTTGAAATTGCTTATCAGATCTGAAAATTTCCTTGTGGAGTCTTTGGGGTCTTTTATGTGTAGAATCGTATCATCCAGGAATAAGAAGGTTTTGATTTCTTCCTTTCCTATTCCTGTCCCCTTGAGTCCCCCTCCTGTTATTTCTCTAGCTAACATTTCTAGCAAATTGAAGAGTGGAGGAAGTAGACATTGTTGTCTGGTTCCTGATCTTAGTGGAGATGCTTTTATTTTCTCCAGTTTAGTAGATTATTGGCCATAGATTTGTTGAATGTAGTCTTCATCAAGTTGAGTTCAAAGTGTTCAATATCTTTGCTATCACCAGGCAAGGATAACCAAGAGAGTTGAACAGTAGTGTCTTCAGTTTACGTTGGCCCAATGACTAGTGATTTGGGTATTTGTTTGTTTGTTGAGGAAAGAAAGAAAATATATTCAAAATTATGCCAATCAGAAACAGCTATGCTTATCTGTACATATTGTCACGTCTCCTGCTTCTCTCTTTGCAAAAACATCTTTTCACACATCTGTGTTGGGAGAAGCTGTTAGTTCGTTCCCAGCTGCTCAGCCCTGAAATAATCACATAGAAACTATATTATTTGCAATACTATTTGGTCAATAGCTTATGTGTACTTCTGGCTTACTCTTATATCTTAAATTAACCTGTCTCCATTAATCTATGTATTGCCATGTGGCTGCTGTGGCTTACTGGGTAAAGTGTTGTCCCCTGCATCTGTTTCTGGCAGGGCTACAGAGCGTCTCTCTGACACCACCTACTCTCTCTCTCTCTCTATATATATATATCTTCCAGCCTGGCTATATTCTGTTAAGCCATTGGCCAAAAGCAGCTTCTCTATTAACCAATGACAATAAAACATATTCACAGCATGCACGACCTCCCATATCACAATTGCAGTGTTATACAGATGTCTTTCCACAGGACCATGATGAGAAGGTTACTTTGCACTCAGGTTGTCTTTGCCATTTTCATCCTTCGTGACCACTAAACTGATAGGTTGTAGTACGACTGCTTCCAACGTGTTGGGCTTTTGTTTCTAGCTATATTTTCTTTCTCTCTGTATATTCTTTTTTATTTTTATTTTTTGGCTGTTAAGCTTTTTATCAGACCAATCAGGTGTTTTAGACAGGCAAAGTAACACAGCTTTGTAGAGTTAAACAAATGTAACATAACAGAATGTAATACATTGCAGCTGGGTATTGTTTTGGTTTGCGTATATACAAAGCATATGCTTTTTTTTTTTTTGATGAGAGGCCTGTTCAAAAATTTTGTACCTCTTTTAAAATCGAGTTTATTCTTTTTTCTTACTGAAGTTTGACTACATGTTCAAAAATATACATTGGTTGTAATTTCTTTATCAGATATGTAAGTATTTATTCTAGCTCTGATAAACCTTTTTATCACCTTAATATATGTCTTTTGACGGTACAAAATGTATGATGTCCAATGTTTTTGTCAATGTTTTTTTCTCATGGGGCACACTTCTTCTTTCATATTGAAGAAATCTTCATTTAAACAAAGGTCAGAAGGAAGTTTGCTTTGTTTCGTGGATAAGTTTTCCAGTTTCAAGCTTCTTTTAGGTCAATAACTGTCTATATCTGAGATAATTAATAATTTTATATTTTAAATAATTGAAACAATGAATTCAATTGACTAGTTTTTTCAAAGTTAAGCCAACTTTGTCTTTTCAGGTTATACCCAAGAAATAATGTATTATTTCTTTTATATAATACTACATTAACTTGTTAAATTTTATTTAAAATTTGTATCTGAATATGAAGGATGTCAGATGACAGTTTTTTAATAGCTTGAGCTCATTTACATTACATTTTTTTAAATGTTTAGTATCATTTACACATGAAACCTTTTTTCTTTTTTGCCTAGTGTTTTCATTGATTTTAGATCACATATTTTACTTTTAGCATTTGGGAGGCTGTACAGGTTCTTTCTGTGTGAAGTTTGATAGCTTGTGTCTCTCAATACTTCTGTTCATTTAATTAAGACTTTCAAACTTATGATCACAAAATTCTTTAAGATATTTCTTTAATATACTTTTAATAACTATCTATTGAAGAGCACTACTTTTCATGTTCCTGATATTGTGATTTTTGGTTTTATTATATTTTTTCTCCTTAAACTGGCTATAGAAGGTTTTCACTTGAAGTTTCTGTAGAGCCAGTGTTTTATTTTATTGATTGCCTTTCTCTTTCTTATTTCAGTTTTGAATTTTATCATTTCCCTTTTCTATTAGATTTGGGTTTAATTAAATCATTTTAAAAGTAGTTTCTGAGAGAGACAGCTTGGATTATTAATTTAAAATCTTTTATCTTTATGGCATAAGTGAAATCTGAGGCCATGGCTTTGAGATTTTCCCACACATCCTTGTGGCATTTTGTGTGTGAGTGTCCTCGTCTGTCTTAGCTGCATCCCACGGTCCCTGACACCCTGTGCTCTCATTTTCATTAACCTTAAAATCTTTTCAGTCTCCCTTCGGTTTCTTCTTTGATCCCTGGGTTATTTAGAAGGTGTTACTTTCTATCCATTTGCATGTCTTCTCATTTTGATTTCTAGCATCATATCAATTTGATCAGAGAAGATATTTTCCGTGCTTTTGTTTCTGTTGTCCTATGAGTTATGAGTTGACTTTTGTCTGTGCAGAAAATATTCTGAACAGCCCTAAAAATATAGTTTAATTTAAATTTACCAATTTACTCTCTATTTTTACATGTACTTCCTGTTCTTTGCTTTATTTTCCTCTTTCTTCATCTTTTTGGTAAATAAAAAAAAGATTCCATATCTTTATTGACTGATAGTTCACTTTTGCCAATTTGAAGCCAGGCTTCTTTATGTTAACATTTTAATAATTCTATTTTTCATTTTAGATGTGCAGATTTATACAGATGCACGCTTGGTTTCTCTGGCTGGAACATTTCTTAGGCAGTGTTATATTTATATTTTCACTGAAGGACATAATGTATGGTCTTTATGATGTCAGCAGCCACTGATAATTATTGGAGTTCATTAATTCATAAGGCACTGCAAAATAATGATGTGGAATTTCTATTATCTTTTTATCCCTATCTTAACATAATTCTATAAAGAAAATGTATCTTCCACTAACATTAATTTTTTTTTTTTTTTGCAATCGTTCTAAGATTGAGGGCTTCTTCAGCCACAATGAAAGCACTACAGCTCTCATGGTAATCCTAAGACCTGGAACCATGGAGCCAGAGCATTCGAACGTCATCGTCTCATTGCCGTTGGGAATACTCCAAGCAATCTGCAACATGCGGTGACATTTTACGGGAATCTGCAGTTCCTTTTCAGTGGCTGACAAAAGAGACTTGGGGGAGAAAGGGTCTATAGTCACTCAAAATTATAGGTTACACAGACTTCATCATTGGGGGAGAGGAGTCACGAAGCAGGGACTCGAAGCAGCTAGACACATCTACGCTCAAGAGAGTTGACTTCAAGCTGCTGTCAGATCAACTAGTCCACTCTTTTAATCCTCTGCCTACAGGATGGTGGCACCCCCAGTGGCCAGATCTCTTCATTTCAATTAATGTAATTAAGACAATTCCCCACAGATATAGCCAGATGTCAGTCTAATCTAGACAATCACTCATTGGTACTTTGTTTCCAGGTGACTCTAGATTGTGTTGGGTTGACAATAAGACTTGTCAGCAAAGGGAGGCAGAGGCCAGAGGGTCAGACTTGAGGCCATTGAGTTAGATCCTGTCTCAAATAAAAACAAAAATATTAAAAATCCAAATCAAAGTAAATAATATATGTATGAAAAGGTCATAATAAAGCATTATTTAGTATGCCAACTAAAAGGATAACAAAGCAAAATGTATTTTGTAACAGGCCTCCAGTACTTAGTAGGCCCCTATACACTAGCACAACTGACTCCATGATGGAAGTACTACCCAAGCCATAAAACTCAGCATATAAAGTGTTTGTCTAATTATTCTTTATCAATAAAAAATTGGGAGTCAGATATTGGGGTAAGAACCTGAGTGATCAGAGAAGTAGCAGAACAGCCACCAGTGACTTTCCGTATCTTCTGATCCTCCATCCAAAAGGCTGAGATCCTCTCTCAGTCCCGCCTTACGACTTCCTGTCTCCTAACTGTCCTCAATCCTCCAAAACCTCTATGGTTAATTTTGGTCAGCCAGTGGCTAGCTCTGCCGTCTGACTCTAAGCAAACTCTATTGTCAGAACATAATCAAAATATCACACAACAAGCACATAGACCTGCCAAACTGAAAACAAAGACCAAGTCCATCGAACTCACTATGTAGATCAGGCTAGCCCCCAACTCACAGAGATCCGTCTGTCTCTATTTTGTGAATGCTAGAACTAAAGTCATACACTCCTGGCCCAGTGTCTTTATTTTAATAGTCTCTAACCATGGCATTTGTGTGCATATGTTTACATATATATACACACACACACACACACACACACACGCACATACACACAGACACAGAAAACGTTATGTTTGCTTATTTACTTGATTACATTATTTATTTGTGTCCTGGGGGCACACATTGAATGACATGTGGGGTCTGCAGACAACTCGAAGGAGTCAGTTTTCCCACCATGGACTGAACTCAGATGACAGACTTGGAGGCCAGCGCCTTTTCCTTCTGAATCGTCTCTCCTACCCTACAGGGGGCATCTTAAAGACTCTTATAGAACTGAATTATTCTCAGCCTTGGTTTCTTCATTGGATTCCTAAAATAATTTTGCCTAATTGTCAGTGATCAAAGTTGAAACAGGAAAAAAAAATCTGTTAATTTTTAACGTTTCATGATTTGCTTTAATTAAAATTTGAGCCTGAAGAGTAACAGGCAATTAGGATGATGCATTTTCCCATAGTTGTTGTTTGGAACTGTGTTTAAAACTCGGATGCTGTAGCAAATGGGATCAGCACGTCTCTGTGTCTCAGAGGCACCTGGTGAGCAACTGTAGCATCAATTTCAATTGGCTTATTCAAGTGTAAAATGCTGCCCACTATTCAGCCGTGCCGTAATTCATTGCATTGGCTTCAACTGTTAATACAGGAAGTGGGTGTGAGACCACCGGGTCTGAGTTTTAACTAATAGCAACATCTCCTTCCTAAACCTTCACAGTGACAGCGATCTTGTGTGAGAGTGGAGGAAACAGGGAAGCAACTGAAAGGGTTTGGCATTGGTAGGTCGGCAAAATTCTCGTCTTATTCTTTCCTTCCTTCCTTCCTTCCTTCCTTCCTTCCTTCCTTCCTTCCTTCCTTCCTTCCTTCCTTCC
>NC_022024.1:826809-830829 GCF_000317375.1 Microtus ochrogaster
CTTTCTTTCTTTCTTCTTTTTTTGGACACATATCTTATTGTACACATTCTGGTCATCCTGAAAGTTGCCATATGCCTGAGGCCAGCTTAAACCTGTAGTCCTCCTGCTTCAGCTTCTTGATGCTGGGATGGCAGGCTATGTCCCCTCATTGCTTGCTGCATCTTCACAGCTTCAGATACACAGAACATCTGTTTAAGAAGATCTCCATGTCCTCAGCAGTCTCCCAGGCAGTGATTCTCTTAGATAATCTAGTATCCTTCCAGTGGCCCAGGCTACCGTGAACAAGAAGTTAATTTACAGCAACGCTTTGGTTTAAGTAGGAAGAGATGATTTATGAGCGATTGCCTTTAATCTTGATGAATACATTTCTTCTGTGTCAGAATCTTTTTGCCAACAAATTCATTGCTTGGTTAATGATGTGATGTCTCTTTTACAGTTATGGTGCAGGGCCCTATTGCAGGGCTCAGAATTTTCTTCACCTACTAAATTCTGTGGGCTCACTTTGATAGTAGAAGTTATACTGAGAATAGTAATAATAGAAAAATTATCCTACCCTACACTCTGCTTGTAGTTCAGCTTCTTGAAAACTATGTTTTTCCTCTGTGGTTGGAAAACGGAAAGAGCCTTTGCGAGGGTCTACAGTTACTCTACGCAAGAATGACTCTACTCTGCATAGTCCAGCGTAAGTGTGTCCCTTACGTAAGCAGGGCTCTCAGCAGGTCTAAGCCAGCACTGGGGAATCCTCCCAACAGTTCCTAAGCCGCTGGCCCCATGCTTGCAGCCCTTGAGTGCAGAGCCCCCTTTACAGTAAAGGTCTCTTCTTTTCCAGAATGGACCTGAAGATATAGTCCCCTACTGAACAGAGCTCAAACAACATCAGCCTAGAGCCAGTCAAGAGACCCATTGACTGTGGCTCGCCATGTGCCAGTCACTTTAACAAGCATTGACATTTAGCCACTTGTAGTTTGTGAGTCTGGGCTGAACTGTCTCAAATGACACCCTCCCCACACACATTATTTTCTTGAGAGAGTGTCTAAACCAGCAGTTCTCAACCTGTGGGTCACGACAGCTTTGGGGTGGGGTGGGGGTTGGGCGAATGACCCTTTCACAGGGGTCATGTATCATCAGATATCCTGCATATCATATATATGATTATTACAGTAGCAAAATTACAGTTGTGAAGTAGCAACGGTAATAATTTTATGGCTGGGGTCAGCGCACCATGAGGAACTGGATTAAAGGGTTGCAGTTTTAGGAAGGCTGATTATCATTGAACTAAACTACCGGGGCCTGGTTGGTTTCCTCCCAGGAATTGAGGATAACCCAGTTAAAAAAAAATCTTTTTCTATATCAGCACCAAAATTTTATGGACAAAATTGAGCAAATAACATTTTACATTTCTCTTCTTTTGCCTTTCTACGTTAATCCAGTGACAATCTGGGAGCATAGCGAGAAATGCGATTTTTGTTTCCTGTTTAGTTCCTGTACTCAGAGTGGGTTTGGAAACTCACCCCCCGGGAGGAGACTGCCAGGCTAAGGAGTCTCCCCATGGTGGAAGTTGGCTCTCCCAGACACCAGCAGGCATTCCCGGGGTTCCGTCTCCCGTCCTCCACACTGTCACACTCCCGGCATTGGCATACGGCCATGTGTCCACATCTCTCTTACTAGTTTCCGCTAGCCATGCCTTTTTTCTTCTGGTTTCTAGAACCCTAAGCTTTTCCGCACCTCAGGGCTTTGAAACCCTCCCCCGCTCCTGCTCTTGTTACCCTCCCCCACGCTTCCTCTGGAACCCTTCTCTCCTCACTGCCTCGGACAGCTGGCTCCCTCTCTTCTTTTAGATCTCAGTTTAAACACGAGTTTTCAAAGAAGCTTTCTTCCACCACCAGGAGAGAGTAGATTATAAATCTACGTCACACAGACTCATGCCCTGCAAATGTCTGTGGTTGCCATCAATAAGGATTATTTTTTTAATTCATCCACTTCTCCCCCCACCCCATGAAACTGTCAGCTCCCCGAGAACACAGAGAATGTATTATTTATTTGCTGGCACACACACAGCGCCCAGCACCCAGTGCCTTTGTTGGATGGATAAAGGGGCAGGATCAACATCTTCTTAGCAATTGGGCCTGATCTTACTGAGTTTTCAGAGTTCCTGTGCTTTATCTGCTAGTGAGATGAGGCTTGTAACCATGATGAGAGGAGTGTTTATGGGGTACGAGGTTGACATCCTTGTCAGTGAGTATTTGTTTTAAACATGAAAAAAATTTGTTTTCATCTCTTTTTTAATTACATTTAAATTTTGAAATTTTATATATGTGTACTCTATTAATATGATTTTCTCCTTTCTCTCCTCTCTCTAATGAGCAAATAACATTTTACATTTCTCTTCTTTTACATTTTACATTTTACATTTCCCTCCCAGGCTCCATTCCTCATCAAATTCTCTCTCTCTACATATATACATATGTATGTATGTATGTATGTATATATATGTGTGTGTGTGTGTAAATATGAATAAATGTGTAAATGCAACCCGCCGAGTCCGTTTAGCATTTGCTTGTACTTATGTTGTTAGGGCTGATCATTTGGTATTGATAGGCAATTAGGGACTCATCCCCGGGGAAGAATAATTTTTTCTTTCTCAGCTCATTAGTTGCCTGTAACTCTTCACCTCGGGGTGAGGCCTTGTGAAATTTTCCCCATCCACTTCGGCATGTCAACCAGTGTCGATGTTCAGGCCTCAGCTAGGCAGCCATATTGTTGAGATTTCATGGGTCCAGCTAACCGCCATGTCCAGAAGCCCTGGTCTTGTGCCCAGCTCCTGGTCCTCCAGCCCTTCCAATCGTTACACCCCTCCTATACCATGTTTCCTGTACTGGGTGGTTTTGTGTGTCAACTCGTCACAAGTTATAGCGTCATCAGAGGAAGGCTCCTCAGCTAAGGAAATGCCTCCTTCAGATCCAGCTGTAAGGAATTTTCTTTTTAGGGACCAATGAGGGAGGCCCCAGTCCATGGTGGGTGGTGTCATCCCTCTATTGGTGGTGCTGAGTTCTATAAGAAAGCAGCTTGAGAGAGCCATAGGAAGCAAGCCAGGAAGCGGCACCCCTGCATGGCCTCTGCATCAGCTCCTGCCTCTGGGATCCTGCCCTGTTTGAGTTCCTGCCCTGACTTCCTCCAGTGATGGACAGCAATGCTGAAGTATGAACCAAATAGACCCTTTCCTCCCCATTTGCTTTTGATCATAGTGTTTCATCACGGCAACGGAAACCCTGACTAAGACACTCCCTGAGCCTTAAGTACAGGAGTTGTATTGAGGATGAAGCAAATGAGGTAGGCACCCCATGGTTGCCTGCATCTTGACCTTCTGTGGCTTCCTCTGAAGCTCTCCACGTGCTGATGAAGAGTCAGAACCACACGTAGGGCAGTCTCGGAGGGCAGCGTGGGGGTTGAATATGGCCTTTCATCTTTCTTTTGTTGACAGATTGGAAAGAAAGATTCTGCAAAAGCATTAGAGAACCGGATATTCTGACCTGGATTCAGGAATTCTTCTAAAATCTTCATCCAAGCAAAAAAGCAAGCCCAGTGGCTTGCCAGTTCCTTTGAGACAAACAAAGATGGCACACATCTTTAAAAGTGTTCCCAGATGCTATTTCCCTGTGTCGGGTGAATCCAAATTTATCGCACGAAAGTTTTAGAGCAAAAGGAAGTGTCCCTAATGTGTATATTTTCTGTATATTCAGAGAATGTTGTCATCCTGGTCAGTTTGTTGGAGGTAAGTACACTACAATGTATAAATTTAATTGAAACACATATAACAAATTAACTCATAAAGTCTACAAAAGAAAAGTGTTCGATTTTTGGGCTATAATATAGTGCGTTTAGATGTATGTGGATTCTAGCTACATGATTATTGTCTACTTAAGGGTCAGATGACCTCTAATTATGCCTGGTGTGAATATAACACATTTTGATATTATACCAAGGGTGTTTTTATTTTTTTTTCCTGGTACCCTTTCTGCA
>NC_022024.1:831238-837069 GCF_000317375.1 Microtus ochrogaster
CAGCTAGGACACGTGCGTCAATTTCCTACTTGGAATGTTTCCTAGGAATGTCTTGGCCAGCAAACCAAAGCCAAAACACAATTCAGGCAACCAGGGTGCTGTGATGCCAGAACTTGATGATTTTTTTTTTTTTTCTGGATGCTGAGTGGTAAGGAGAGAGTGGAGGCAAAACCAAGCTTGAATGCAGCAGTTTCTGAAGCATCCTCAAGCCTCATTTGTATTAACTGAGGAATACAGTCTGGCTGTTGCTGTTAGGCATTCAGGAGTCTCTGCTTCCCTGTTCTAGGCATATGTCATAGAAGACACGGGGAAACAGGCAGCCAGTCCTCTTCTCAAGGCATTCACTGTGCCCTTGCTGTGTCTAATCCTGGGCAACATTTCTCTGTTCATTAGGAACATCCTTCTCTTGTTTAGTCTCACGTTCCAAAATGACCTCCTTCTGCCTTTCTTATCAAAAGACAGTAGTCCCACATCTTACCTCTGTGGGAGACTTAAAATGGGGTGCCCATCTCTTCAGTAGACAGGCATGATGGGGGATGAGATGCTGAGGAGTCAGTGACTAGAAAGTGGGGTCCTGGAGGGTGATCTGTCTCCTAGTTTTTAGTGATGGCTTTCTGGGCTGCCTCTGCATCCCAGTGAGGTAGCCTGGGGAACACAGCTGAGCTGGTGTCTGGGGGAACTGGGACCTGTTCCCTGGCTTTGCCATGGAGCAAAGTGGAGATGATATACCTCATTTCTTCCTTGGCCCACTTTTAGGGTACTCAATGTTTCCCAAGAGTTGCCTTGGCCATGGCTGAGATAGACCTGCTCAGTGGCCTGTCTTAGTGACATTCTTAATACGCCTTTTCCCTAAGGGTCTGTGGATGTCAGGGATACTGGGAAATATTCATTTGCCACCAGCAAAGAAGCACTTATATGATATTTAGATGTTTAAGGATAAAGTTCTTCCTGCATCCCTACAACTTTTGGGGTGGTTCAGAAAACAGATGACTTAACCAATCTAGACGCACAATCTTCCTGCGATGGCAGGGGAGTGCTTCCTTCAGCATTGCTTACATAGTCACACCAGACCCACACCCCTGTGGCTGCGGTCCAAGGCCATAGGACCAGGCTAACGCCCTCCATCAAGAGCCACACATTCTTTGTAATATGACCTCATCCAGGCCTATGATGCGGGACGATCTCGAAACCTTCCTAGTAGACTGTGAATTGCAAGCTGGTCACACTGCATTTTAATCATTTCCACTGTCTCATCTTGGTCCAGTTTAGAACTACATTAAAAGCAGAAGCAGCCCATTTGAACCTGCCCACAGATACCAGCCTAGAAAAAGTCAAGCCATGACATTAGGGTTTGAGACTGGTTTCAAGCTCCCTGTCATTGTTTCCAGAGATGCTGAACAGCCCTTACTCGCCCCATCAGTCATCCCATGGTACTGATGACTGTGGCTCTTGATGGGGGATGTTAGCCTGGTCCTATGGCCTTGGCAGGCAGCCACAGGGGTGTGGATTTGGAACGCTGAAGGAAGCACTCTCCTGCCATGGCAGGAAGCTTCTAGATTGTGCAAATGTGCAACACACTGTGAGGAGCTAAAAGTGCAAACCTAGTCGGGTGGAGAAGGAAGGGAAACTCAGGGAAATGCAGAAGCAGATGTGCAATGGTGTTGAATGGCAGTGGATTGCAAGAATCCACACGATTGTATGCCCTTCACGGTGGCTGTGAGGTGCTGACAAACACGAAAGCCAACCGACTCTAACTTCTCTCTGAATGTTTATCATCGACCACGATGCCATCACAGCCGATGGCCGAGGGAATAATGACGATTACAACCCGAAGTTTCTTTGTAGCAGTTTCATAGTGAGGAGTGGAAGGAATGTGAAGGCAGCAACGAGAGAGTGTAATTCATGGTGTCAAGGAGATCCAGGAACTACATGTTTTGTGAAGAGGTGAAGTTTGGGGTAATGAACCTTTGAGATTTACTAAAAGGTCAGTAAGCCTTCCTCCATCCCTGCTCTCTGAAGGTTCTATGCCATATGTTTGAGAACAGTGTTTATCTTGTTATACTTGCTAACTCCTTCATGAAGCAGAGAAATTCACCACTATGTTCTCAGTGTCTATCCTAGAGCTTTTTACATAGAAGGGACTCGGAAAACCACTTAAAAGAAAATAAAATAAATGAAATAACTAAATGACCGTAAGACCAGCAAAGATCACATAAATTTGGGAGATATTTAGGAACGAAAACGGATAGGACCTGGTGACAGACTGGGTGACAAGGGATTGGTGCAGAGGAGCCAGCTTCTGTAAGGAGAATTCACAACAATGAATTGTAGTGGTAAGATTTAGCATTTCATTTTGGCAGCACAAGTGCTTTGGCATTTGTGTTTATGTTGACAGGTTTCTGTTGATCCCAGCCTTGGTCAGAGATGCCTCCAACTTCAGAACTTATGGTTTTTCCAGGATGGGTCAAGGCCTCCTCTTCTTCACCATACCTCCTAAACAATCCATTTGTTCTGTGAAAGCTGGGCCCAGATAACTCCATACGCCAAGGGGTAGAGCTGGACCATGCTTGTTGCGAGAGAATAAATATCGCTTCAGATAAATGTAACTTTCTATTAGGCAGGCTCTGTTCAAAGACAGAGAATATCATCCTAGGCAGTTAACAGTCTTTAATAACTGTAACGGTGGCTAGGGGTTGGTTCATAAAGACGATTCTGGCCTAAGATGCAAATCTGAACAACATGACCTTTCAAAGTATGAAATTCTATGCTTCTACAAAATCCAATGTAACGTTCACTGCAGAATTGGTTACAAATTTTACTTGAGACTGTGGTCAGGGAAGAAGGTAGGCTGGCTGCAGATATTCACCTCCCGGTCAGCTCCTCCAGCCATTGCCCAGCTCTGCAGAACACCCCATCTCCAGAGGCTCATACAGATCGTCCCCTCCTCATTTCCCTCTCTCCACTCATGGCTTTATCCCAGCCCCCGACTCCAGCTGGCGTCCCCTGCTAACCACAGGCCACACCTGCCAGAAGACCAGGCAGGCTAACTACAGATCTTCCCCTCTCCCTCCATTCCTTCACACACAACCCCAGTCTCATCCCCAGCCCTGTAGCAAACTTTCTGCTGCGGCCTCTCCTCATTTTCTGTCCTATTCCCAGAGACAAAGCAGACCCTGGTTTGGGGACATCCTGCTTTTCTCCTTCCTATGGACGCCCTAAGCATCCACTTTCCTAGCCCATCTCCATTCCTGTCAGTTCTTAGTACATATAAACACATTTTACCTGGAACCCCAGTGGCCACAGCTGACGGGATCCAAGAAGAATTTCTTGCCGGGCAACACACAGCCAACATGTTCTCCCAAGAACCAGAGAGGGCAATGGATACCAAGGAACAAAACACACACCCAACAAAGACAAGACCAGATATCAGTACCCAGATGCCTAGATGCCAGCATAGAAACACAGTCAGGACAATATATCTCCAACGGAGCCCAGAAACCCTACCACAGCCGGCCCGAGCATTGCAACACAGCTGAAGCGCAAGGAAAAGACCTCGAAGCAGGCGTTGTGAGTTTGGCAGTGTTCTTAAAAAGAAAATGAATAAATCTCTTAGAGAAATCCATGAAAACAGAAACAGTGGAAAGAAATGACTAGAACAACTCACGACCTGAAAGTGGAAACAGAATCAATGAAGAGGACCCAAACTGAGGAAAATATGGAAATGAAAAATTTAGGAACTTGAACAGGAACCTCAGAATCAGGCCTCAGCAACAGAAGACAAGAAATGGGAAAAAAAAAAAGCCTGTGGCATTGGAGACCTGATAGAAGAGATGGATATCTTGGTTAAAGAAACATTAAATCTAAAAACAATTCTGGCACAAAATATGCAGAAAATCTTGACACTATGAAAAGACAAAAATGTAAGCGAACAGAAGACGGAGAAGAAACCCAGGCTAAAGGTACAGGAAATAGTTTCAGCAAAACCATGAAAGAATTTTCCCTAATTTAAAGAAGGAGATGATTATAGTGTTACATGAAGCATACAGAGCACCAAACACCCTGGGCCAGAAAAAGTCCTCTTGGCCCATAATATTAAGTGCACTAAATGTACAGAATGAGGAAAGAGTAGTAAAAGCTGCAAGGCAAAAAGACCAAGTAACATATAAAACGGCAGACCTGTTACAATTAACACTTGACTTCTCAACGGAGACTCTAAAAGCCAGAAGGGCCTGAATAGCCACCCAAGTAGTACACCCAACAAAACTTTCAATCACAGTAGATGGAGAAAATATGACATTCCATGATAAAACCAAATTTAAACAATATCTGTCTACAAATCCAACTCCACAGAAGGATCTAGAACAGCAGTTCTCAGTGTTTTTGATGCTACAGCCCTTATTATAGCTCCTCATGCTTTGGTGACCCCCAACCATAGAATTATTTTGTTGCTACGTCATAACTGTAATCTCCACACCTTTATAAATTGTTCTTTTGCTACTGTTATGAGTCATAACTCTCTGATCTGTGGGCCCAAATGGGTCGTGACCCCCAGGTTGAGGAGACCCATTGGTTGAGAAAGAAAACTTCAACCTACTCCAACACATCCTCTGAATCAACTCGATTGGCTCACATATGAACTAATGCACCGTATGCTGGGCTCATATGGGTCTGCACCAGGTCCTTGTGTGTATATGAAAGCTTGCTGAGTGTGTGAGCCAGTGGGTCGTCTTGGGCTCTTTTCCTTCTTTTTGTTTTGTCCGATTCTGACATGTTAGCTTTTGTTCTATCCTATCCTATCATTATTATATTATTAAACTCTAGGGGTCTGTTTGTGTTCTAATGAGAGAGGGAAAAGGGTATAGATTCAGATGGGAGAAACTGGGAAGAGTGGAGGGAGGGGAATTATAATAAGCACATATTATGTGACAAAGAACTAAATTTCATTAAAATTAAAAATGTGAAAAAAAGGAATTGTAGAAAGAATGCAAAATTCAGCTAGAATTTCATATATTTATTTTATTTATCACGATGGGCCATTAAATGTTCTTCTGGCTTTTTTTCAGTGGAATGAATCTTTTTGAAACAAGTCATACTGCTTGCACGCATATAACTTAGTATGATAGTAATCTAGAACAGGGCTTGAAAATGGTAGGAAAAGAAATTCTACTTGACCCAAAATTTCCATATTTAGGAATTAATATAAAATACTTAACTGAGTGAAATAAATGATCAAGATTTATAGTATTAGCTATAAATTGATTCTTAACCATTGTTTCTCATAGGAAAATGTTGAGAACAGCTGGAGCATGAATAATGGTTAAATAATAAATAAACCATTATTTGGCCACCAAAATATTATTGTACTCCCACACTTAGAGGAAAATATGTTAAAGCAGTATCAGTTAATAAACTGTTAGAAATAATATGTAGAGTATAGCCTGGCTGTTTGATTAAATGTGCACTTAAATTGTTCTGAAAGATATAAAATCTTTTTGAAAGTTCATAAGAAGTGATTATTTAATATTAGAGATAAGAGATTGTAGAAAATTTAGTTATAAAATATTGTATATGTGTTTGTTTTTATGTTTTATTTTACAGTATTATTGTTTTCTTATTTGGTGGAGGGGAGCAATTGGTAGTTAAATAAAAAACATTACCGGATGTTAATGTTGGATAACTGAAACATTTATGTGACTTTTCTGCCTACAACCTTTAACAGCAATAGCCACACCAATAAGGAAAGATTGATAACACCAGAAGATGAGTGTGATTTTCAGTAATGGTTCTTGGATGTAGGGTGTGTAAAGTTATATGGAGCAGTGCAAAATTCT
>NC_022024.1:837169-855689 GCF_000317375.1 Microtus ochrogaster
TCTCTTAAATTTTACTTAAATCTGAACACAAATAGTATATGTTAATTATATTTAATATTTCAGGTAATTTGTTGGCATGAACCCAGCCTAGGATAAGCATGTCCTGTGTACTTTCCACCCTTGCATATTCACCTTGACATATTCACATCATCTCTTGGAGGCAGAGGGAAAGGCTGAGGATCCTCCAGGCTCCAAAACCTCTTCTTACCCATTTCAATTCATCCCCAAAGCTTTCCCCATTTTCCCGTACTCCACACTTCCAAATAAGAAGACAGCGGATCCCAGCAGATTGGGATGGATGATGTCTGCTCCACTTGCCCCGAGCAGACTCTGATTCATTAACTCTCATCCTCTTTAAGGACCAGGGCTGGCCCAGCAAGGACTTCTGGAACCCCATCCTTCCTCTGCATTAAACATTCATGTGCCGCAAGGTTTACGTCTTCAACTAGTTAGTAGAAACCCAAGTACTTCATAAGTAAAGGGAGACGACACAAAGAGATGTACTCTTCATAAAAGAAAAGTAGATGTTTCAAAAGAGGGGCAATCATTTTCTTTATAATTTTAAACCATATCATTACACATCTTTGTTACACGTTTCACCTTCTAAAATATCGTACAAATGCACACTGCCTTTATTTACTGGTATCAGTTTTCCCCTCGCAGAATTACAAGTTCATTTGTTGTGCTCACAGCTGCTAGTCTCTGAGCAGCTGTCCCCAGTCACTGATGAGCTGGTGAGTGGGTAACACCTTCACAGACACAGGGGAAGAAAATGGAAATTGTTGTAATGAAAGATGCTCGAATTCCTGGTGGGCTCCGGTCCCCACCTTCTATGGCAGGACAGAATCTCCTACAAAGAGTGGGCGAACAGGCTTCCCAACCTGTGGTCACATGTGTTTTAAATAGAACTGTTTCAAAGCAGTAGCTTCAAAATGAGTTGCTGGTGATTTCTATTTTCCACCTGTCCTGCCATTGATGCTTCAGTCTTTGTAGACCAGGTGCTCAGGGGCTCAGCTTGGCAGAGCGTGTTCCCAAGTGGATGGCATCTCATGTCACTAATGCTTGCATAATGAGATGATAAATAAGATGGCCTCTCTGGTTTTTGTTTTATTTTTATTATTTTATCTTTTTTTTTAGAACTGGCAAGAAAGCACACTTTGGATCCCTCTGGTAGCTGCAAATTATGATAGTTTAAATAATTCTAGTGATGGGCTGGAGTGGCTGCTCAGTGGTTGGAGCACTGGTTGTTCTTCTAGAGGGCCTGATCTCAATGCTTAGTACTCACCTGCCAGCTAACGACCATTTTAAAATCCATTTCCAGGGAGTCTGATGTCCTCTTCTGACCTCTGTAGGTACTTCATGCATGTGGTACATAGACAGATATGCCGATAAACACACACAAATCTTTAAGAAACATTGAGGTGGTAATTTCTTAGGAGACATAGTGAATCATGGGTACATTTCAGACAGAGCCCCTCTAGGATCCCCCAGTAATAATGAGGGTGCAGGATTTGAGATGATCTGAGAAGACCCAATCAGGGTGTATTTCATATAATCATAAATGAACCCTGGTGGGGGAGTTTTGATTTAACTAGAGGTTAAGATGAAGGATTCAAAGGTTCTGTGACATGTGACATTTGTAAATACTTAGCACATACCATGGCAACCAGAAGAACCCAGGGCACATCAACTGAAATGGGGTGGAGAACATGACAGCTGGTGACAGTGAGTGGGGAAACCCGAGCCAGGACTATGGCAGCTACTGAGTTACCACGGTTTGGATGAGAATGAAGGCAACATGCTAATCACACATCTTCTAGAATCCACACTCCCTGAAGATTCTTTCCCCTCCTCATCCGAAAGTTGCTTCTTGCTCTTGCAAGTGAGTTCCTTGCCACCAGAACATTACAGATGAGAGGAATTGGGCTGGTTTAGAATGTCTTCTAATGTCTGTGTGTGCTGTTGCTCCAGCTTGGTTCCAAGGCTTCAAATGTGAGCAGCGTGCTGATGTTTTCAGGTCTGACCTATTCTTGAATTGCATGTTCATGGATCTATTACCTCTGCCCAGTGGAAACACCCGCTTATCTCTCTTGCTATGTTCCTGTTGCTTTTCTTGCTCTTCATTTTTCCTTTCTCTGGCTCTACTGAAACATAAGCAGCATGAGGCCAGAGAAGCTCGTTCACAGGGTTTAAGACTCTGGCTCTCCACTCCCTGTTGCCAGCTGCCTTGCTCTCCACGCCATTCCAGTCGAGGTGCCCTAGGTTCTTCTGGTTGCCTTGGCATGTGTTAAATATTTACAAATGCCACATGTCACAGAACCTTTGAATCCTTCATCTTAGCCTCTAGTTAAATCACAAGCTTCCTGAAAGCAGGGCAGGTGTTGTGGAGTGTTGTTTAACTAGGCAAAGATGTGTTCCATCTGTTTATGCTTTAACTGTACAAAGGAGTGTTACTTTGTTTATGCTTTAACTGTACAAAGGATGTGTTCCATCTGTTCATGCTTTACCTGTACAAAGGAGTGTTACTTTGTTTGTGCTACATTTGTATAATGATGGATTTGTTTCACCTTGCCTGCCAAAGGCACTTGATTGGTCTAATAAAGAGCTGAACAGCCAATAGCGAGGCAGGGGAGGGATAGGTGGGGCTGCCAGGCAGAATAAACAGGAAGAGAAATCTAGGCTCGAGAAAAGAAGAGAGAGAGGAACAAGAAGAGAGGTGAGAACAAGGGACACACCTAGGACAAGAAGCCAGGCAGCACCAGACAGCAGACATGAGAAACAGTGAAAGTAAGATATACAGAAAGAAAGTAAAAAGCCCCAAGGCAAAAGGTAGATAAAGAGAAACAAGTTAATTTAAGTTAAAAGAGCTAGCCAGAAAAGAGCTAAGCTAGGCTGAGCATTCTAAACTAATAACACGTCTCTGTGTCATGATTTGGGAGCGGATTGGTGGCTCAAAAGAAAAGCTTGGTGCAGACAGGAGTATTGTTGATCGAGTATTGTCAACAGCTAGAGGGTGGTTGAGAACATAGGAGGGACACAAGCAAATCAAATCAATTGCATTGTTCGCGGCCCACTGAGAAGGTTCTGATGAGGTTTTCAGAATAAAAGTGATCACTTCTCTGGGGGATAAAGAGAATAGTTTTCACATCAAGAGCTGCTTTTGAGAAATATTAGACCTTCCGTGGATCCAGGAGGTGGTGGAGGAGTGTTCTGAAGAACACAGTACTATCTGCTTTCTCCAGTCCCCATAGATGATGGCTCATGTAGAAGTTGCCTGCTTCTGCTGCTGCAGGCCTGTCTCTGCTCAGCAACTTCCGAGGTAGCAGAGGAAGATCTGTCTGGGTCCAAACTTAGACAAACTGGGCTCAGACCTTATTTCCGGTGGTTTCTATTTCTTGGCGGCACTTCACTGTTAATAGTTTCTGGCTTTTCCGTTGTCCTCACAACTGTGCTTCTAAATTCAGATGCGCTGTCTGATCTTCAGCAGCGTGTTGCCCGTGACTCTCTGACTAGACACAGGGTTGAATGTGCTGCGCATCAGACCAGTTACCAGCTGGATAACGATCCAGATGTTTCTTAATCCTAGGACGAGTTGGCTCACAGAGCACTTTGGGTACACTGTTTTATTAACCCTCAAAATAACCTTGTGACACAGTATGACATCACGGTCCTTCATCAGGCACCTGCTATCAGATGCTGAGTGACCCTGCCAGTGACTATGTACTTCTCTCGAGACTGCTAATGTTTGACACGTACCCTCCCCACAAGGCACGCTCATATCCCCTGCTGTCCTGTCCACCTGTGACACCCTCTACACGTCTGCAATCAATTTCTATCATTTTCTTTATCTTCTTTCCACCTCTAAGTCTACAGCATCTTCAGCTGTGGTAATGCAGGCTGAATATTTCTTTCCAATTAATTTCCCAGAGTAAGTAAACATTGTCTATACTCAGGCCTTCACACTAAATCTAAGATTATTGGTATTCTTTCTCATTTTTTCCCCCAATTTGTCCTAATACAGCCTTCCAAGTTTCTCCTTCAACACAAATATGAACCTATTTCACAAAATCACTTAACCAGCAGAAACATATTTGTTTTGCTTGGTGCTGGGCTCAGCTCTGAAGTCACACAGGTGAAATGCCATTCCAGCTGGGAGGATGAAGACAGGGAACAACTTCAAAAGTAAACACAAAATTTACTAGATGATCAAAAGCCTTGAGAAAGACTAGCGAGCAGGGAGTGTGTGGCTCGGTGGTTGAGAACTTGACTAGCCTGAGCAAACCTCGGTTTGATCCTCAGCACCACAAAACAAAATGATAAGGAGCAGACCAAACAGGCTGGGCGGCGGCGGTGGCGGTGGCGGCGGCGGTGGCGGTGGCGGTAGTGGTGGCAGCGGTGGTGATAAGGGGAACAGAGCGTGGGTGATGTTGTATTTGTTTTTTTGAGGAATGTTGCACAGGAACATTTTATGATGTTTGACACAGACATGGAAGGTCCTCACAGTGACAGAGCTTGACAGCAAATGGGGTATTGTGACTGATATGGATACAGAAACAGGCTAGAGGTTGGGTGTTTCAGTGGCGTGATTGTTATCAAGTGTTTCAGTGGTGATTGTTATCAAGTGCACACATCTAGCGTCTGGAAGACTTTATACTCTCTGATCCCTCACTATGCTTTGCTTTTATCTCAAGTAAGCAGATCGGTTATTTGAGAACTTCATGGTGGAAGTCTTTTCTTTCTTCTTTTTCCCCCCCTTTTCCCTTCCTTTCTCCTTCTTTCTTCTTTCCCTTCCTTCATTGCTTTCTCTCTGTCTCCCTTTCTCCCTTTCTCTTTTTCTAATAAAAGGATTTATTTTAGTTTTTATTTATGTATGTGTGAGTGAGTGTGTGTGTGTGTCAGAGAAAATGAATGTGATTGTGCACATGTATACCCTATAGAGGTCAGAAGAAGGCACTGACTCTCCTGGTACTGGAGTTACAGGCAATTGTGAGCCACCTGCAGTGGATGCAGGGAGCAGAACTCAGATCCACGGCAAGAGCAGAAAGTGCCCTGAACCACCAAGCCATGTCTCCTCCCTCCTTCCCTTCCTCCTCTTTTTCTTCCTTGTTTCCTTTTGATAGGTTCTCATGTAGGCCTTAAACTTGCAAAATATCCAAGGGTGTCACTGACCTGATCCTTCTGCCTCTACCTCTTGGGTTGGGGTGATTGATGTGTGAACTTCCTGGGTTGGGGTGATGGTGTGTACCTCTTGGGTTGAGATGATGGTGCTCCTCCTGGGTTGGGATGACTGATAGGGGGCTCCTCCTGGGTTGGGATGATTGATAGACGTGCTCCTCCAGGGTTGACATGATGGTGCTCCTTCTGGGTTGGGATGATTAATAGTGTGCTCCTCCTGGGTTGGGATGATTGATAGTGTGAACTTCCTGAGTTGGGATGATTGATAGGTATTTGATGCTGAGGTTCAGACTTAGGACCTTGTGCACACAAGGGAAGCGCTTTGTCAAGTTGACTATGTGGTTCGTCAATATGTGGCCTTCGGAAGGCTTCTCAGAGCAGGAATCAGAGAATTGTAGCTTGTCAGAACCATGCCTCCATTATACTCCTTAGTCAGGAATCCAGAGTCCAGGAACAATGATCTCGATTTTGGGTTGGTAACAGTTTCCTGGAAATGAAACGGTAAGAGGATTTAGTTTGGTTTGCTCTCATCAAAATCCCACTGAATAGTGTTTGTGAGGATGAAAAGTACAGACATTCCTGCCATGTCGATGTATCGACATTTTCTCCTGCTTGCTCCTATGAGAATACACAAACCTGGCTTAAGGAACCCGTGAATGCTACTCTTTCAGAGACCCGTGATTCCATTCACCTCTAGAAGAGGAAGGACTGAAGGGATGGAGGGGTGCTGAGCATGCACCCTAGACTTCTAAGCTGCTGATATGATGGGGATGGTCATTAGGTCCTATCCTTAGGAGACCATCACTGCTCAGGTCCCATCTGATGACTCCAGTACTCTGGAGATTTGTGTCACTAGCAAATAGTCGTCTCTGGGCCAACTGAAAGGAACATCGTGGAAATCACTTGCCTTATATCCTCCAGGGAATAATATATCCACTCTGCTTTTGATCATTTATGATTTTTATATGTGTGAATGTTTTGCTTTCATGTTTATATACATCACATGTATGCAAAGAGGTCAGAAGAGGGTATTAGATCCCCTGGAACTGGAGCTATAGATGGCTGTGAGCCTTTACCCTCAGAATGCCTGACGCTCCCAGGAAACCAGAAAAGAACACTAAAAGCAGGACCCAGACAGGTTGCTTCCAAACACAGGTGCTCACAAGGAAGCTCTGAAGGCAATGCCACAGGGCACTGGGTGAGGGTGGCTGCCTGTGCAAGCGGTTGCTTTGCACTGGAAAATGAGGAGAAATTTTCTGCGGGATTTGAGTTGAGACTCTGAAGATCAAGGCCGAGGCAGCAGTACAAACTACAGAGTAAGGAGCCTGGCAGAACAGCAAACAGTGACTTCATAGGGCCTTGAAGGGGGAACAACCTCAGAAAGTTCCAGAAAGGGAAAAAAGTGTGGCTGCACTGTAACGTTTTGTGAAAACGGGCTGAGATGGTCGAGAAAAGCAGAAACAAGATCGCGGGGCGGTGGGGGGGAGGGCAAGATGGCGACTTATATTTCATTCTGGGAGCTGTTATTTATAGGATTTCTAAAAAAAAAACATTTTAAACAAGTTTGTGTAAACAAGACGCTTGACATGAAGGGAACTGTTGGGGCTGCAGACCCTGGCCCCTTGACTTTCTTTGCCTGCTGGAATGAACTGAGCAAAACAGCTTGTTTTCCTGTGCCTGCAGCTGCTCTGAGCACAAGAACCTCATGAGTTCCTGTTGGCAGGGGAGCAGTTTTTGGTGGATTCTATAGCTGGAGGTCCCAAGAGCTTGGGCGTGGCTACCAGTTAAGAATCCCTATATAAGCTTCCCTGGAGCACAATAAAGTTGACAATTCTTGTTTCAAGGATGACCCATGTCCCCGTATCTCTGTCTGTGTTTGTATGTTTTTAAATCTTCAGCATAGTTCCTGGCTCACGTACTGTCCCGCAGTGCAGGCACTACAGGGAACTACCTAGCAACTTTTTTTTTTTTTTGAGACAGGATTTCTCTGCGTAGCCTTGGCTGTCCTGGAACTCACTCTGTGAACCAGGCTGGCCTTGAACTCACAGAGATCCACCTGCCTCTGCTTCCCAAGTGCTGGGATTTCCAAGTGACAGCACCACTGCCCAGGTCCTAGGATCATTTTGAACAAGAGTAATTTACGTCTTCTTGAAGATAGGTTGCCCTACCATGTAACAGCTATATACAAAAAAGATATAAAATTGTCCTTGGTTTGATAATGACAAATAAAAGACATTAAAATTTTCCAACTAAACAAGGTATACAAGGTGTTTCTGTTGTTGGGATCTTTTATCTAAAACAAAGGAGAGAAAAACAACTTACTGGAGTATAAATAGGTAAGTTGCATGAGCAGGTGGGCTCTGTGAGTGGAAGGCCAGCCTGGTCTACACACTGGGTACCAGAACAGCCCTGTTTATGTAGACAGACCTTGTATCAAAAATAGAAATAAATAAAGCAAAAGTAAAAAGAGTTAAGTAAACATGCCTCTAACGGAAAAAGGGGACGTTTTCATAGGACTAGCACTTCCCCACAGAACATCTCCCCCTGATGCCAGCCCAACCGGAACATTAGCCAGTGAGTTAAACACTAAATACACGATGTGTGTGTTCACAAATCATCCACTTTGCGTCCAATAGCAGAATGGAAAGTGGAGGTGAGAGAACCAGAGCAGCATATTGTAGTAGCAGGATGTGGTGGGACCAAATTGTGGCTCTCTAGTTGAAAATGTATTCTTGGTCTGCCACAATACCCCAGGGTAAAAGCAGACACCTTGTGTCTGCTGCTGGACATGTCAATTGTGTCTTGGTCCTCCATTTCCAACTGGGCAGGTGTGTCTATGTCACTGACTGTTGCTTGTCAAATCGGACTCTCCTCTGCCTCACTGACAAATTCTGCTGTTTGCAATAGATGCCCATCAGTTTATTAATGGTTTATGCCTCTTAGTCTTAAACTGACCCACAGAACCATCTCGTCTGCTAACTTCAAATTGATACGACCATTGATCTCGGTCTCAATTTCTTCCTTGAGTTTCCCATTGGCCATGGTGACCTGAAGTCTCTTCCTGCTTTACAAAACAGGCATGAGGTCCTCCTTCTTTCTGTTTGCTTGTTAATGGTAATAGGTATACTATTTTAACAGGTAGAAAGAAACGTTGTTTAAAGGAAATCCAAAGTGGGTGAGGGAGATGGCTGTTGGTAAAATGCTTGCCACATAAGAATTAGACCAATCGCCACCACTCGGAACAGCAACGCACATAGAAATAAATATTTAATACCATAACATTGAAAATGCTATCATTTTTTTGTGTGTGCTTGATCTTGTTGAAGAGAAATTCCAGACCTATACCTCTTCTCTTGTTGTAGTAGGAGCGGCAGGGCTGCATCCCCAGCACCCCGGCTACCTGATTGGCTAGCTTATGCCCGGAAATAATTACACGGAAATGGTATTCTTTTGAACACTGCCTGGCCCCATTAGTTCCAGCCTCTTATTGGCTAGCTCTTACATATTGACCTAACCCATTTCTATTAATCTGTGTAGCCCACGAGGTGGCTTACCAGAAAAGATCTTAACCTGCTTCTGTCTGGAGTGGGAGAATCATGGCGACTCTCTGACTTAGCTTCTTTCTCCCAGCATTCTGTTCTGTTTACTCCACCCACCTAAGGGTTGGCCTATCAAGGGGCCTAGGCAGTTTCTTTATTAATAAGAAATCACTCCCACATCATTCTCTCTCCTTTAGTTGTTGAAGGAACCAGCTCCTCCACCCTGTAGTTTTGCTGCTGTTTTCCTCATAATAAATGTTGACTCCAATCCAACTCCCGAATTTCTCATAAACTGATAATTAGATGGGTAGATATTATCATATTTAGCCTCAAGTTGGGCAAGAAGTCTTTCTCTGCTGTGCTGCTCCAGGAGGCACAGGTTGCCCTGTAGTTTTTGGTTCTTGATGTTAAATGCATAAAGAGTTACGGGTGCTGTCAGCCAGATCAAACCATTCTATCGGGAGTGGCAAACGGTTATCACTCTGGCCATTGGAGGGTGAGGTTGAGTAGGAAAGGGTATTTCTGTTTAGGAAGTGGTACAGAATGACCCCTCAAGTGCAGAGGACTGTCCATGCCCACCGACTAAATGTGCATCCTCTCTTCCCTAAGTCTAGGTGTGTAATTGAAAAGCCCTGTGCTAAACGGCAATGCCTTCCTAGGGAAGAGTGGCAGGCATGGAGGAAGTGTCTGTGTAGGGTCCACGGGTCTACTCCTGCTCTGGAGGTTCATTTTGAGGACCTTTTGAGCCAGTGTTTCCTGTTTGTTTCTGTCTCCCTCTGCCCCGCCTGGTGATTAGCTATAGGGCATTGTTTAGTCCATCTTGGGTGTGGCAATTTCCCACCTGCCTGGGGGGACTTCCTTGTGCAGCAGCTAGGTATTTAAGGCTTTTCCTAAGCTTAAATAAATGGCATTAGGCTGATCTCCTTTTGAATGACCCAGGTCTCTTGTGTGTTCTTTCAGTCTCCAGGCCTGTGCCTGGCTCACGTACGGTACAGTGGTCGCGTATGGTACAGTGGTGCGCGTATGGTACAGTGGTGCGCGTATGGTACAGTGGTGCGCGTAAGGTACAGTGGTGCGCGTACGGTACAGTGGCGCGCGTACGGTACAGTGGCAGGTACTGTACCGAGAATAATGCAGGCGCAGGCGTGACAGGTCTGTTCTGGAAAGACCTAAGCGTTCCCATCCTTTGAGCTCCTCAGACTGTAGCAGCCGGGTCCTTGTGAACTTCTGACTTAAACCCTGCCACAAATTTCTTTCCCTGGGCTTTTTCTACTTGTGACCCTGGGACTAAGTTTGGTTCTGAAAACAAACAGGTTAATTTTCACATTCTCTTTTCCCAAATTAGTGGGAAAATAAAAGAATCAGTATGCAAATCTCAAAACAAACCCAAATCAATTATTGAATTTTTTTTAAAAAATTAATTAATTAATGTGTGTGTGTGTGTGTGTGTGTGTGTGTGTGTGGTGTACATGTCTTTCTGTGTGTGCACATGTTTTTCCATGTGTGGTGTACATCTTTCCATGTGTGTATATATTTTTCTATGTGTGTGTACTTGTCTTTCCGTGTGCGGTGTAGATGTCTTTCTATGTGTGTACACGTCTTTCCGTGGGTGTATATTTCTTTCCACGTGTGTGCACATGTCTTTCCGTGGGTGTCAGAGGAAAACCTTAAGTGCTGGTCCGCGCCTTTCACCTTTGAGACAGGACCCCTGTTGTCAGTCTCCACTCCTGCCTAACAGGTCCCTTGAGTTCCTTGGGGATTCTCTTGTTTCTTGCTTCAGTCTGGCTGTAGGTGTGCTGGTGTTACAGACGCATGCGGCCATGCCTGGGTTTTATGTGGATTCTGGGAATTTCAATTCAGGTCCTCATGGTTGGCCAGCAAGGGCTTTAGCAAGAAAAGGCAATAAATTATCTCTCCAACCTCGATTCTTTTTCTTTTTCCAAAAAGAAAAATGCTTAAAGAAACAACATTTTAAATGTAAGACACATTGTTTTGAAGAAGAAAACTTCATAAACTTGTGAACTTTATTTTAGGTTAAGCTTTTGCATTTTTGGAAACAAAGTGAGTGTAAAACTTCATTAATGCTACACCTCAGGCTGCCGTTTCCTGCTTACTCGTCGGATGAAGAATGGGTGTGTGTCACCGCAGTAACTTGTCTTTAACCACAAATGAAGAACTGAGTTCTATTTCCTAGACAAAATAGAAAAGCCAACAGTATTCGCTTTTTTTTTGTTGGTATGCATCATCCCGGGAATGGCCCAAGACTCTTTCCTACTGAGGAAGAAAACCTCTCGAGGCAGCACCACAGGGAGGGTGGATTACTCACTTACTATATGAGTGACATTTTTGTTCTATAAGGTCTCCTAAGGAAAAAAGTGCAGAGTGTAAAAACCACAGCCTCGGCTCTCAGTGGAAATGATAGTTAATGGCACCTTGCTGTTGCACGGGGGCCAGTTCTTGGAAAGAGGAGAACCATGAACTCAGCTTTTGCTGTGGCAAAAGTTAGATAATCCAATTGCTTATCTCATTTTAAAATGGGTCTTAAAATGATAAGGTGTATACACATACATATAAACCATAAAAACCTGAAAAAAAGGTCCAAGGATATGAAAACAACTTGTGTTTTCTATAAATTCTTGAAAATATTATTCTAGGTTAAAGTGGAGATAATTTGGGGTCTTAAAGAGGCAATGTATAATTTCCACAGCTTGTATTTTATAGTTATAATATCAAAATAGTTAAGACAAATTCTTACAAGTCTAATCAATGTTCACAAACATCAATTAAAAGAAATTATATTTTAAAATCGTATTAGTTTTCTTCATTTGTTTCTCCACCAGGAAAGTCTACTTTCTAAAAATTCTGAGATAACTGTTATCTGGGGAGATGGCTCAGTCCATCAAAGGCTTGTCCTATAAGCATGCTGACCTAAGTTGATTTCCGATACCAGTATAAACAAATTAAAACAAGAAAAGGCTAGGTGTGAAGGCATCTGCTGGGATCCCATAAGTGGAGAGGTGGAGAGAGTGAATGTCTTGAATTTGTTGGTCAGTCTAGCTACAGTGGTGAACTCTAGGTATAGCAAGAGACTCTAGCAAAGAAAAATGAAGTGGAGAGAGACTGAGCAAGGCAGCCAGTGCCAACATCTGGCCTCTGTGCACTTAGGGCACACACATGCATGTGCACTCTCACATACACACCAACACACACATATATACATATGCATACAGATAAATTACAAAAAACTTAAATCTTGGGATAACTGTTTTCTTTAAGAATCACTCAAAAGAATTTAGGAATATGTTTCAAGTGTGTTTTAAATGTATGAGCTGCTTTTCAAAAGATCTTCTCTGAGAGCATTTAAATAAGTTCTAAAGCTAATGATTTTAAATTGGTCATGTAGCAGGAAATTTTATTCAGAGCCCGTAGTTGTTACGGTAGTCCAGAATTTGAAGAACAATAAATTTGTACTATTCTATCATGTGGATTATGAGTGCCTCCCAACAATTACATGCCAGGAGAAGTGTTATGCAGACATATAAATCATATTTGAAATCAGGTTTTACCTATTACTCAGTAGTAGTTTTCTGAATAACAATGGCCTTTAATTGTTCCACGTTCTAAGGTATGTTATGCATAGGTTACTGCTCACATTAGGTCCTCTCGTTTCTTGAAAGTGTGTGCTCCTTCTCCCTGAGGTGAGCACATTCACTGAAAGGCTCCTGACCCTCCCACAGCTCTAATGGCTTTCTCTGGCTCCAAGCTTGAGGGCCTGTGAGGGGGTCACACTCACTTTTTCCTTCTCTGTGGTTTGACATTTTTAAGACGATGGCTCCATCGTCTGACACCCATGGAGATGTAGACATCTTCTTTCCCAGGTGGATCAGAAGCAGCTCAGAGTTTCCATCATTCTGGGAGACGTGAGCAGCATCTCTTCACCCTGGGAGATTCTGGTGGGGGTGAAGAAAGGCGTCCTGATCCTATGCTCCATTAGGAGCCCCCACACTCGATTTGCCAACCACTATAGGCCACTTGCGTAATTCTATGACGTTTTTTCTTCCTATTTTAACACAAATGTCCCATGAAGTTCAAGGGACCACTCAGCCCCGGGCTTTCATTTCCATGTTGACTCTGAGTGTCCTCTTCCCTGGAGGCATCTCACACCTGTTTCCCACTTCTAAACCTTTCCACCATGCCCTTTGACCTCCACCATACCCTTTGTCACTGTCAGCCACTTTATTGCTTTAACATTTCCCCTCAACTTCATCCCATTTCTCTGAGTGACCCGACCATCTCCTGTTATGGCTTTCTTTTGCATGACTGTCTTCTTTTTCTGTCCTCTTGTAATCTGGGTATGCAGATGGAGGAAGTTTAAGTGCTCTTGATTTCATCAGGGTATAGGACATTCCTGTAGCTTCTTCCTAAATGTCCTTAGTTTCTGTTTTTAAGATCATAGTATCATACTGCATCCTGCACTAGTCCACTGTGGTCCTTAGCTGTGGATGCTGTAGGTGTCCTTTTCTAGGAAGATTTTACTGGCTTGCTCTCATTCTTTCCAAGTTGTCATTATGCGTACCACGAGGGCTTCAAACATGCTAGTCTCCCAGTCCCGCAATCTCCTCTCCAAACAAACATGCTAGTCTCCCAGTCCCGCAATCTCCTCTCCAAACAAACATGCTAGTCTCCCAGTCCCGCAATCTCCTCTCCAAACAAACATGCTAGTCTCCCAGTCCCGCAATCTCCTCTCCACCCCTGTCTCGTCCTATACTTTTTTTTTTTAAAGCCAGTTTTAAAAAAGAAGCCAGTTCTTCTCACAGGAAGATCCTAGAATGTGCTGTCTAGCAAGGGCTCTTCTCGTCCTGGAATTATTTCAAATTCATGACTCTACAGTTCTCCAGCTTGCTCCCTAGAGAGCTCATCCTAGCAGTCATTCAACACCCATGAAGTTGACAATCCACCGATATTATTATCTTTTCGTCATCTCTAACTCTACTTATACTTTTATTTCCCCCAATTTCTAGGCAGAATTCCATGGTTCTGCCTTACCTTACCTGACTATATTGATCAAGCAAAACTTCACTTAATGATTAAATTAAGTTCTCTGCTACTGAGCTTGAGCTCTGTACTTGATGACGATTTAAATTACAAGGCAAGCATTTTAAAAAACAGAGTGCAAACCATCGAGTTCTGTCAGGTACCAATGACAATGACAATCACTGTCACCACCCCTATCACCATCGCCATCATCAATAACTTCCGAAGTCACTGTAAGACTGGTAGGCATCTAATTGTTTTGTGAACACAATCAATAGCTTTATTCTTCACAATAGCTCAGGGCAGACAGCTGATATCTCTTCTGCTTTCAAACTGAGAAAAGAAAGGGCCCACGAAGTGAAGTCGCATTGCGCATGATCTAAGATGTAGACTAGGAGAAGCCTGAACCAGCGTGCTTTGGCTCTAAGGTCTGGAATCTTAATACTTGTCTTATACTAATTCCTGATACAGAATCAACTTATTAGAATATAAATTAAAGAAAACAAAATCAAAAGGAAAAAGAAAAGAGAGAAACAGATGTTAAGTGGAACTCACGTAGGGAGAAAACACTCCAGGTAGTACATGCCAACTCCTTGGGGGTGGCTTCATGCTCCACAAACTCACAGAGCAGATCTTACCGTGATTCTTCTGCCCCTGACCCCTACTCCTGGGGCACGTATAACTTTTCTTCTGTACGTCTATCTCGTGGGACTCACCTGCCAGCTGCTCAGAAGACAACTTGAACTTGTATATCTAGCACCTTACTCTTTCTCCCTTTCCCCCGTGGATGCCCATGGGGAGTGTGGACTCTCTTCCTTCCCGGGGCTTGCAGAGCTTGTCTGTCTTGGGTTGAGTAGAGACGTAACTCTGAGGTTCTGTCTCCTGCTTGTCCACACGCTTGCAATGCCATAGTCACTAATGTCAACACCTTTGCTCTGTTATTTTTAAGATTGTAATTTAATTAAACACTTTTCCTTTCCCCTTCCTCCCTCCAAACTCTTCCATATAACCCTATTCACTCTCATTCAATTCATGGTCTATTTTTCATTAATTGTTGTTGAATATATATAATTGCATATATTCTTAAATATAACATGTTGAGTCCACATACTGTGTGTATGTTTTCAGGGCTGACTATTTGGCAATGCACAACCAGTTGGTGTGCTTGTTACTGAGGAAGACACGGCTCCTGCTCCCGGCTTTGCTCTATTGGCTGTAGTTCTGTGTGTAGGGCAGAGCCTCCCATGTCCAGTTTGGTGTGTTTGCTGGTGTCATCCGTGTTCAGTTCATACTTGGGTGGTCATGTTGGTGAGGTCATGCAGATATAGTTTCTGATACTCTAGGAGACAAAACCTCATAGCAAATTCCCTGATCCTCTGGCTTTTACACTAACAATGTTATCTGTGTAGGATGATATTTTCATTTTTTTTCTGTGTTCCATCCTTGTCTTCCTTTTCAATTAGCCCAAAGCCAGGAAGAAGTATGCAATTTTGTGGTTGTTTTATTTAACTCAGATATCCACTCAGTTTCAGAAAAAGAAAATCAAACATTTTCTTAAAAAGGCTTTTCTTAAAGCTTCTGCAACTTAGACAAAGATCTTTTAAGTCTGAACTAGTGGCTGTTCAATACAGGTGTCCTCTATAGCCACTGTCCCTGCTGGGGTTGTTAAAGAGTGGCCTTGTGAGGTCCATCACAGGCTAACTATATCCTTTTTTCTGTCCTTCCTTTCTTTTTTTAAGTAATCTTTTTTTCACTTTACATAGCAATCCCAGGTCCCTGTCCCTTCCCTTCTCCCACTTCCACCACATTCTACGCAGCTCATACCCCTCATTCACTCCTTAGAGAGGGTAAGGCTTTCAATGGGGAGGCAACAAAATCTGACACATCACTCAGAGGCAGAACCAAGGCCCTTCCCCCTATATCTAGGCTGAGCAAGGCATCCCTTCAAAGAGAATGGGCTCCAAAAAGCCAGTTCAAGCATTAGGGATAAAGCCTTGTCCCACAGACTGACCAGCCATGCAACTGTCACCCACATTCAGGGGGTTTAGATCAGTCCTATGCAGGTTCCCCAGTTGTCAGTCTGGAGTCAGTGAGCTCCCACTAGCTCAAGTCAGCTGTTTTTCTGTGGTATCCCTCTCATGGTCTTGACGCCTTTGCTCATATTATCACTCCTCTCTCTCTCTCTTTTACACTGGACTCTGGGAACTCAGCCCAGTGTTAGCTGAGGATCTTTGCATCAGTTTCTAGATGAAGTTTCTATGAAGGCAATTAAGGTAGTCATCAATCTGATTACAAGGGAAGGCCAAGTCCAGATGGATCAAAGTCGTCAACATAAATCCAGCCCTGCTGAACCTCATAGAAGAGAAAGTGGGAAGTAGCCTTGAACATAAGTGCACATGAGACCACTTCCTAAATATAATATCAGTAATACAGACACTGAAAGTAACAATAAATAAATGGACCTTCTGAAACTGAGAAGCTTCTGTAAGGTAAAGGACACAGTCAATAAGACAAAATGGCAGCCAGCTGAATGGGAAAAGATTTTCACCAACCCTTCATTGGACAGAGAACTGAGCTCCAAAATATATAAAGAACTCAAGAAACTAGACATCAGAATACCAAATAATCCAATTAAAATGGGGAGGGGGTACAGATCTAAACAGAGAATTCTTAACAGAGGAATCTCAAATGTCTGAAAGACACTTAAGGAATTGCTCAGCCTCCTTAGCCATCAGGGAAATGCCAATCAAAATGACTCTGAGATTCCATCTTACCCCAGTCAGAATGACTAAGACCAGAAACGCCCATGCTAATTATATTCTAAGGAAGGTAATGCCAATCTCTTAGTTAGCTGTCCAGGACCCTCCTGAGCTCCCACCTCGCCGATCTTGACGCTCAGCTCTTTCAGTCCCATGTCTGTGCACGCCTACTGCCTTTAAGAGTATTTCCTCAGAGTTCTGTGTAACCAGCCAACCCCCTTTCCTTTGCTCTGAGATCCACTCCCGGCATAGGCAGTCTTTCTCTTTGAAGCAATCCAGACACAAAGAAACTCCTTATCATTCTTCTTTTTTCTTATGTCTAACATTTTCTCTGTGTAACTCTCAGTGCTCATTAGTGAAACGGTAAAGAACAGCACACACTTCATGTAGTTGTTGCAGGATACATTTGCTAAGAGAACTGATACATAGGAAGAGTCACCAACTCATTTTCCTGGCTTGTTAAACTTTCTTGTCCTAGCCACTGTATAGAAACCCGACTGGCAGCCAAACCAGCCATACACACGTGCTATTCAGCTGCCTGTTGCTATGGCAAAATAGCTAAGAAAATCAACTTCAATAGAAGGAAGATTTATTTTGTCTATGTGAAGGTAGACTGTGTATCAAAATGTCTTTCTGCTCTTTCATCTTTTATGAAGGATAGCACTTCATGGGCTTTCCTTTGGCAAATCAAAATTGCTAGCAGCGCCAGTTTTGTGCTTTGGGAGCAGGGCCAATTAACTAAGGATTCATTGAAGGTAGGCACAGTGAGGCTGATGCCTCAGATGGCTACTGATGAGTAACAAGCGACACTCACGGTGCCAATGTGCTAGACAAAAGGATGATTCATATCCCTCGGTGTGGAGGAGAACGGTCTGAGAGCTTACCATGCTACTCCGGATGGCACACAATTTAAAACTTCAAGGTTTTAATTTATTTCCTGTTAAGTATTAGACTATAGTTAATTGTGGGTAACTGAAAGCGAAGAAAGGAAGTTACTATATCAGAAAAAAACCCAATTATTTGCTATATAATGCTAAACTGTTATTAAATGGATGCGATACCCTAATGCCACACTCCGAACTGAACTAAAAAACACAAAGGTCATGTTTAAAATGCATTTTCTGTGAACAAAATAGTATTGAGGTAGCCTTTTAAAACAATCATTGCCTCTAGTGTGACTTCTAGAAAATGGAGATCTTTTGCAAGTCGTTTCTGGAGTAGGGATGATGAGGTGTGAGTGTTCATTCAGCTGAGCCAGATTATTAATTTGGTCACCTGTGTCGTGTCTTCTTGCCAAAATGCCTGGATAATACATTTGAGAAGTCCTTATTGACCACTTCATTACCGCTTCCCCCCGGTGGGGAAAAGTCCAGATGGGGAGTTGTCCAGAATTAAGATGTCTCAGAAGTGGCTAGTCCAGCCGAGAACACTGAGGAGTGTGCGGTGAAGCCAGAGTCTAGGCTGAGTGCTTATAGACTCCCAAAGGGGAGGAAGGGTCACAAGTCCAACCAATGCCCCCAGTGGTGCTCCCTCCCCTGGCTCTGTGCATGTGTGTTGCCCACTCTGCTTTTTCTCTCTCCTAAAATCCTCATGTTCAGGCATAAATCATTTATAACACATTATATTTAGCATCCATTACACATCAATAACTATGATAGGTTTAGAGATACAAAGGAGAATAAAATAATATTTCTGGAGCCAAAATATCTTCTAGGTTGGTGGCTAAGATAGACATAGAAACAAAATGATCAGATCACAGGCCGAGGGCTATGATGGAGTTTTAGAAAATGTACTGTGGAGACACAGTGGCCAAGAACTGTTTCAGCCTAGAGGGAATCAGCAAATCTTCTCGAAACAGGAGCTGTCGAAACTGAGCTCTAAAGAGTAGAAGTCACAAGGTGACAGAACAGAGATTCTTAACTTGTGGGTCACGACCTCTGGGAGTCAAATGACCCTTTCACAGGGGTCGCCTATCAGATACCTTGCAATCAGATATTTACATTATGATTTATG
>NC_022024.1:856014-857732 GCF_000317375.1 Microtus ochrogaster
GCCCCGGCTGGGTACTGGAGTCCACTTGCTGCCGCTGTGATGGAAGGCTCGGCCCCGGCTGGGTACTGGAGTCCACTTGCTGGTGTTGCAGTTGCAGGTGAGTCAGAGCACATGGCGAGGAGGCAGGCAGCAGCCTGGGATTGTCTTTCTCTTCATATCCAGATTTTGCAGTAGGAGATAGCTGTCATTGGAGGAGGGGCACACTGTAACCATCTTACCTTTGGGGAAAGACTTCCTGGACAATGGAGTTGAGAGGGTCACAGTAGAGACACGGAGATGCTAAGGTAGCAGCCAGTGTTTAAGAAAGACCAACAAGCACATTCCCACAGATGAGTAGGGGTTAAAAATATTAGATCAGGGGCAAAAATGGACAGATCTAAGAGAATGAGCCAATCTAGCTTTTCTCTCGGAGGACTGGGGACGGCTGAAGCCACCAGGAAAGAGGACACAGAGGAGGTCTGGAGTAGAGGCTCATGTCTGAGGAGACCCTGGGACAGCTACTGTGAGATCTGCCTTGACCCGGACTTGGCTCAGCGGGCTTCCTCTGGACACATTAGGGTGTGACTGCGAAGACAGAAGTATTTTGTGTGCTCACCATTTTTAAATTTTTTTTTTGAGACAGGATTTCTGTGTGGAACAGCTCTGGTTTTCCTGGAACTCACTTTGTAGACCAGGCTGGCCTTGAATCCATCTGCCTCTGCCTCCCAAATGCTGGGATTAAATGAGTAATATTTAAAGAATTATTTTTTATATTATTTTATTTGTATGAGTGTTTTACCTACACGTATGTCTGCAGATCACATGCTTTAGCATCCTTGAGGCCAGAAAAGGGCATTGGATGCCTGAAACAGAAGTTAGAGACAGCTGTGAATGAGTGCTGGGAATTGAACCCTGATCTTTTGGAAGAGCAGCCAGTGCTCTTCAATGCAGAATAACCCCTCAAGCCCCACCATGTGTGCAAAATTTCAATGAAGCAAACCAGATGGCAGACGTGGTCAGGCAAGCTGCCACTTGCAGTGCCAACTACAACACTGCTCTTCGTGACTCTGAAAAGTTGAAGTGACTCTCATGACCATATGGGAGGATGATAGGAAGGATGATGGCACGCACTCCTCAGGAAGCCACTTTCCATTCCACTGCTGTCCACATGTCTGTTTCTAGGGAAGCATACCATCTCCTCACTTTTTTTCTCAGTCTCCTGTAAATGTCTTGAAGAGTCAACTCTGAGGACATACACGGAGAAGAGGGTTTTGGGAAATGTAGTTTCTGGTTTGACTGTGCCACGAGGAAGAAAACCCATGAACACTGGGTAGGAATATAAATTGGTTCAGAATGAATGTTGCTATGGAACTCCTCAAATAACTAAAGGTAGAACTGTCATATAGTTCAGCAATACCATTCCTGGGAATATACCCAGAGGAACCAGAGGCGGTATACTACCAAGATATGTGCACAGATGAGTTCAGATATCTGTCAACGTCAAATCCAGGATGTGGACACAATGAAAATTTATGCATCCTTAAAAGAACAAAATTATGTCTTTTGAAGGGTAGCGGATGAAGTGGATGAAGTAAAACAACCACAATGTGATAGACAAATATCAGCTTTTCTCTTCTATGTGGAATCTGATTATGTTCTGTTTATCCACGTAGGCATCAATGTATCTATGAGCTATCTATCTGTCTGTCTGTCTCTCTATCATCTATATATGTATGTAT
>NC_022024.1:858982-859335 GCF_000317375.1 Microtus ochrogaster
ATATGTGCAACACACACACACACGCACGCACGATAGATAAATTTAGATAATAGATCATAGATACATAGAGACCTACATAGATAAATAGATTATATATATATGTATATATATATATATTAGGCTCTACATATAGAAGAAAAGGTGATATTTGTTGATCTCATTATGGCTTGTTTTACTTAACATGATTGATGATCTCTGCTTTATCCATTACCTCACAAATGACATGATTTTGTTCTTTATGCTCATAAGAGAAGTGTGGGACCAGAGTTTCTGGAGGGAGACTGTTCCTGGAGATGGGGATTTAGGAACCACCAATATCTGGAAGCAGCAAAACTGAGCATGGAGTGTGAGCA
>NC_022024.1:860570-874021 GCF_000317375.1 Microtus ochrogaster
GTAAACTTACTTGCAGGAGTCATGCTCAGACTTTGACTTTGGTCATTGTTACTTGCTCATGAATGAATAAAGGCAATTTAAACTTTTTAGCACATCGAGGGATAACAATTATCCTACTTTTCGTGTGGTTTTGATAATGGTTTAATTTTTATATATTGGCTCACACAATTTTAAAATGAACAATTCAGTTTTGCATTTGCATTTAATGGATAATGATACTATTATTAAGGCAATATTTTTCATAAAATTTTGATTTAGCAAAGGTAATAGAGAGGATTTGGAATGCTTCCAACACAAGGAAATGATAAATGTTTGGGATTATGTATACATGTACATGCGTGCAAAATTAATCCCTATCTGATTGTCATACATTTTATGCATATATTAAAACATTCTGTAATCCATAAATATGTACCATCATTAAGCACTAATTATAAATTAAATCTTTAAAAGCAACATATTTTAAATCAATTTTGACTTTATGTGTATGGGTGTTTTGTCTGCTTGTATGTCTGTGCACTATATGCATTTGGTGCCTGTAGAGGTCAGAAACGATGTCAGATCCCAAGAAACTGGAGTTACAGATGTTCGTGATACAGCATGTGGGTGCTGGGAAGCTTGATCCCCTGGAAGAAGCAGTCTGTACTATTAACGGTGCACCATCTCTTTAGCCCTGCAAAATATATTTTTAATAATAAGATACATTCCTATCTTTATAAATAGAGACCTTGGACTTAGAATATATCTCAGAGGGAGAATATTTACACATTATGCAAAACATTATATGACAAACCCTCAAAGCTGAGATAACATGTCACATTTACATATTAATGTCGAAAATGACTCTGGTTTGGGAATGTGTTTATACTTTAAACACTCAATCAATTTTTGTTGCTTCTACGTGTTGAAAAACCTGTTATAAATACATGTGCAAGTCTGTGGTATAGTGCGTGCATGCGCGTGTATGCTTGTGTGTGTGTGTTACATAAGCTCTCGAAACATCTGAGGGAAACACTGGGAGGGACAACTACTGGATTATATGGTCCGAGTGTATTTAGTTTCGTCAGAGACCACCAACCTGTCTTCTAATGAGGTGGCACCATGCTTGACAGCTCTGTCTCCTGGTCAGTTCCCAGTGCTGTGTTGTGGAGTCTGTCACTCCAAGAGGTGAGTGGTGGACCCTTGCTGTTGTCTTGATTTACATTTCCATGGGTACATATGGTATGGATGGATCTCAATCAGCACTTGTTATCGGTTTCAAACTGCCAATGAGAAGGAAAGTCTATTCTTGGAAGTATACAAAGCATGGAGTCATGGAAAGATGTCTTGATGTTCCACTTTCTCCCAAGGAATGGCACCCAGTGGTAGGAGACATTTACCTCTCATCAGTACCAGTACACGGGAGAGACAGGAACACAACCCTGCCAACACTGTGTGTACATTTCCATCTTTTCCTGAGGTCCTTTGTCTATTACTCATGATGACTCTGTCTTTCCCATAAACCCGTCTCTTGGAAACAGCATTGTTGAAGTTTCCATCCCAACAGGTGACTGTGTCAGGGAACTAATACCAACTGTGGGTCATAGAGGATATAATGGGAACTGAAGAGAATATTCAGGAATAACCAAGACAGTACCGCAAGGTTTTAGTGGGTTGCTGACGCTGCCGTAATTGCTGAAACTACAGTAATCCACTGCCTCTAATGGACTCTAGCTATTTACTTTTCTCTGGCTAAATCTTTCTGCTGGGATAAAATCAGTGTTAAGTAGGACCTTGTTTTCTGGGTTGTTTGGCACTGGATTCCAGCTTTAAATGGCGGTCTTTGAGTTTGGAGCTCTAACTTCATTGTGTGGAATTAGCTACTCTACTTATTGCTGTGGCACAATGTTTTGCAGTAGCAACACAAAGACGGAAGGATTTCCCTGGCTCAGGGTTTGAGGGAACACACCTGATGGAATGGAAGGTCTGAGTGTGAGGTGACATTTGAGCTAAGACAGTGCAGAGAGAAAAATTCTGGGGCTCAGCTAGCTTCCGCCTGCTTCCCCTTTTTGTTCAGTCTGGCCTCTTAGTGCATGGGGTGGTATGGCCTGTATTCAGGTGGAACTCCCCTCACAGCTAAGGGTCTCTGAAGGCACCATTGTGTACACTCCTAGAGGCGTATCTCCGAGACAATTTCAAACCAGGTCAAACTGACCATGAAGGAGAACCATGGCACTTGCCCAGGCCTGGGACTTAATCCGGAGGCAGTAGGTATTCTATGCACAGCATCAGACTGGTGTTTTGGTGTAGCATGAAGTCTGTGCCTACTCTCTAGGACATTATCACCCAGCGGGAGACAAGTGTATAAGCATACCTTTGAAAAAGCTTAAGTTGAATTTGTTTTGAGGTTTGCATCCACTTGGTTTCTTTCCTGTATGTTGTGTTTTTAGAGGTCGCATGGTTCCCTCAGGAAAAGGAAGATACAGAAATAGCAAAGAAACTCCAAGTCCGGAAACTCTGCAGGTGACTGATATCTATTCAAACAAGAGGAAGGGAAAGAAGCCTCTGGAGTCTGTGACAGAGCATCTGGTCCACAAAGGCCTCTGCTTTCTACTTAAGCGGGAGCTTTTGTGAGCTGGTGGCACCAGGGAGCTAAGTGACGTGAGTGTCTGAAGGGGGAAGAAGAGTGAATTCTTTCTTCTCAGGGTGACCCACAGGAAGGAGATGGGAAGTCAGATCAAAGCTGGCTTGACACCTCTGTCCTGGGAAATCCTATCAGGTGACTACAAAGAAAACCTAAGAGGCCAAATTTCTGCTCATTGTCAAGAGATGGGAGGCACATTGGGGGAAGTCCCTGACCACAGGCCAATAGCACAGAAGCTTGACAAGCTTCCTGAAAAAAAAAAAAACCAGCTAGAAAAAAAGCTTCAAACTCCACCTGGGGTGTGAAGAAATTTTACTTACTCTCAAGAGTCTTCCCTTTCCTGGCGGAAGTATAGACTATCTTGTGATATGGCATTTTGATATCTTCTCTTGGGGTTGATTTTATTTTATTGTTTTAAAGGAAGAGCCTATGACAGAATGCAGGGCTTTTGTTGGTATTTAATAAACTTCCTGAAAACATTATAATGAGTTCTGATCTATATTCTAATTAGAAAATCATGTCTCTACTTTTCAAATAAAGAAAATCATATGTTATCCAGTGCGGGATGCCACATCTTAATTAGAGACATTGATATATGTTGAGAGTTGCTTGGAATAAGAAGTCTGTGCTGTCATTTCAAGAAGACATGTAGATGGTTTGAAGAAGATCAAAGACAGCTAGCACCATATCTGTCAAAACGAAGAGTGGGAGCAAACTTTAAGTTTCCATCTTCTGTGAAATTAGAGAAATTATCATTTAAAAAAAAAGCAACTCAGAGAATAAACCAGAAAAAAAATACATCAGGATGTTAAAAAAATAAAATTAGAAGGTTTGATGGGAGTTGGAGAGATGACTCAGGGGTTAGGAGCACTTGCTCTTTCAGAGAGCCTGGGTTTGGGTCCCAGTGCATACAGGTACCTAACGACTGTCCATAACTCCAGTTCCAGAGGATCCAATGCCCTCTCCTGGCCTCTGCAGGCATCAGGTATGCAAGTGGTGCATACTCATACATGCAGGAAAAACATTTCTACACATAAAATAAAAATGAATCTTAAAAACAGTAAGTTTAGTTTAAGCTACACTATCTCAAAAAAGGTAGATGGACATAAAATGAAAATACAGTGTGATCTATAGCCTTCTTGAACTAAAAGGTCTTAAGAAGGAAATTCTGAATTAAAAGTCTTAAGAAGGAAATTATTTTTTATTAGATGTTTTTTTTAGAAAAATACCAGTCCAAATTCTTACTCTCTCTCCGCCTCCCATTCCCTGCACACACCCTTCTACCCCACCCCTCTCTAATCCTAAGAGAGAGTAAGGCATGTTGCTTTGTAGAAAGTCCATGGCCCTCCCTACTATATCTAGGCTGAGCAAGGTATATATCCAAAGAGAATAGGATCCCCCAAAGCCAGTAAATGCAGTAGAGATAAATCCCAGTGATAAATGCCAGTGGCCCCTCAGTCCGCTCCAGCCATACAACTGTCAACCACATTCAGAGGGACTATTTTGGTCCTATGCTTGTTCCTTCCCGATCAGCTGGAGTTGTTGAGTTCCCATTAGCTCAGGTAAATTGTTTCAGTGGATGAACCCTTCAAGGCCAAGAAGGAAATTTTCAAAGGAAAATATATGTACAAACATCAAAACTATAGTGACTCTGAAGCAATTGGGTTTTAGAATAATGTAAAACTGAATAGGCAATGATAGCATGCATACATACGTACATATACAGATATATTCATGTTGAGAGAGGGTATCATATATTCTGAGTCAACATCAAATTTATAAAGGAGCTAAAGATTACCTTGAGCTGCTGATCTGATCCTGGACTTAAAGACTTGCACCATCACGCAAGGTTTATGATGGACCGTGGATTGAATTCAGTGTTAAGCATGTGAAGCTATCAGTAAGCTATCAACAGTAAGGACGTCTGAAAAACTCATAAGGAATCACAATATTAACTCAGAAGGAAAATACACATAACTCGGTGTGTGTATATATAGTTTAAGTGAAATTTTCTTTCCTGGACTGACAATGATTCATCTAAGGTCAGAGATAACCTAACAAAACCCAAATATTAGACATAGAAAGCCCTCCCTTGAGCTGGTGGTCAGGGTTGTCCAAGACACTCCCCAAACATAACACCATATTGCTATTGCCCTTGGTAGTCTCCCAGGGGTAGAAGGCAAGTCTCTATTGCTAAAAACACAACGAACTTCAGAAACAGATCTTAGAGTCCTCTGATCTGGAACGAAACTGAATGCTTCTGGTACCATGCAGACTTCATTAGCAACAGCTAATGAAAAAGGAGGCCATGTATTTGAAAGATCAAGGAGCGTTTGCAGGGAGAAAAGGGAAGGGGAGAATAATTTAATCATACTATAATCTCAAAAAATAAGAAATAAAAAGATATTTTGTAAAACTATCAAAGGATTGAGTTTATCATTTTAAAACTGTATTAGTTCATTTCCCAATGTTTTTGGCAACCAAACATCCTTCTGTTTCCTTGTTTCATTTTGGGGAATCTTATCACCTTCAGCAGGTGTAATTCGGGTGGATGTCTAAAAGATCTGCCACCAGCTACTTTTCTGATGGCCAACTGATCCATGATTAGTCAACTAGACACACTTTCCTGGACCACACTGACACAAAGATGAGAACGTAAGCATTAGACTTCATTCACTTCTTCCTGCACGGTGCCCTACGGGAGGGCTGATGTCCACAGGCCTGAGACCCAAGAGTGCCTGGGATAGATGGTCTTTGGTTGTCTCTAGCTCTGTTGCCCATCTATGGGCTCTTCCAGATTCCTTATATGTATTGTGTAACAGATAAAGTTAGTGACAGTTGTTTTTAAATACATGAACTAAGGACCATCAGCACTATATTTATACATAGAGCTCTTAGGCCTAAAGACAAGGTCACTGGCTTGGCTGGAATGGGGTGGTCAAGATGCCAGTAGAGTCTGAGTCACATTAGCCTTGTCTCTTGTTAGCTCTCTGATTTTTTTTGTAAGTTATTTATCCTTTCTGAGATTTAATTATTTGTTATCTATGAAATGAAGTTTGTCTTCTACAGTTGTCAGAATTAAATGAGTGGGAAAGGTCCATTTAAGTACTTCATAGGTAGTTGTTACTTGATATTAGGCATTAGTCTTTTTACTGGCATAAACATTGGGGCACAAAAATAATTCTTCCCAAGCTCTGTTTTGCTGGAGTATAACTAATATCCACTTTTCTTAGACTTTGTGGTCTTTGTATTAATGTTAGAAGCTCTGTTTTGACTGATAATTTCCTGAGCAAGTTTGGGAAAGCAAAGCATATATGTTCTGCAAATTAAATAGAGCAGGAGTTATGAAAATGGCTAGGAGGAGGGCAGCACATTTGCGAGAAGTTCTCTATGGCTTAAGGGTGTCCCCTGAGGGTTCATGTGCTGGAAGGGTGGTCCTCGGTGCAATTGTTGGGAGATGGAACCTTTTGGGAGGGGCTGTATATGAGGCCCTTTGGCCAACTGGGGTCCTCCAAACATTTAAGAGAAGTGAGAGCCCATCTCCTTCAGGCTTTCTTTGCCAAGATGCTCCAGGCTCCTCTCGTTTTCCCATCTTTGCCACCTGCTACCTGTCAAGGAGGGTAGAGGGTGGCAAGAACCAGCAGTGTTTTGTTTGGAATTTTGGCTGCTGGAACTGTGAGCTAAATAGAGCTCTCTTCTTTGTTTCTTCTTTGCTTTTGAGACAGGGTTATGTGAGATAACCCTGAATTTCCTGGTTCTTACTATGCAACCCAAGTTGACCTCAAACTTGCAGCTACTCTCCTGGCTCAGCCTCCTGAGTGCTAGAATTATAAGTGTATGATACCATGCCCAGCTAAGTTTTAATGTTTACCTACCTCAGGTATTTATTATAATAAGAGACAAACACATTTGCCTAGTTCTCTTTCTGTTGCTGTGCCTAAACACTGACTGAAACCAACTTGACTGAGGAAAGAGTTTATTGTGTTTATTTATGTCCTGACCATGGTCCATCACCAAGGGAAGTCTGGACAGGAACTCAAGCAGAAGCAGAGGCAGAAACCATGGAGGGATGGATGCTCTTTTCTGGATTGCTTCCCATGGCTTGCTTACCTTACTTTCTTATACAACTCAGGATTCCTAGCCCAGCACCTGTACTGCATACAGTGGGCCGGGCCCTCCCACACCAATCAAGAAAAAGCTCCACAGACATGGCCCAATCCAAGCTGATGGAGGCAGCACCACAGTTGAGGATCCCCTGTCCCAGGTGACTCTTGTTTGTGCCAAGCTGGCAAAAACTAGAAAAACTTGCACATCCATTATTCAACTCTGCTTAAACTTTCTAACACCATTATAAACCTGGACAAACGTTCTAATTAAATGTAAGCATTGCTCAGTCTCTAGGGGGAAGTTCTCACCCACTGTCACAGTGCATCCCACTCCGTACAACATCTTTTGAAGTTCAGAGCCTGAGGACTTTCCTTCTCTGAGAAGCAAACTTTTACCCTAATTGGAAATCACACCTGAGACGCAGCCACTTTTTCCAGTCTATTGTTTGGTGGAGGAGGGAAGGTTTTTGGCAGTTCCACAGTATTTCATGGCAGAGTTGAAAGTTCAGCAAGTTTTGAATTCATTTAATCAACCCATACCTGAATTAAAATGAAACAATGTTGTAAATTCTCTGACTTTTCCCCTAATGACTTCAACTATCACTAAGGTGTTTGCCTAATCAAAACAAAACACGTACTTGACTTCCTTAAAGTAGTCCATGGCGGAAAATCCAGGATGAACCAAATAAACTCCACATTTTATCAACATCTTCCTATTCACCAAGAATGAAGTAATCAAGTCGCAAAAGGAAGCCTTCACGTAATATGCAACAAACTATATAAAAAGAAAAACAGTAAAATAAAACAGACTTATGCACTGAAGGTTTCGTTTTGTCCAAAAAGAAGTGTGCCTTCACCCCAGAGACACAAGTCCAAAGCCTGGCATTTCCTCATTTACCTAAGTGCTTGGACTTGTGCTAACAGGTGGGAGTTGGGGTGCACAATGTCAGACTAACCCGTGGAAGCAGGGGAGCCTAAGGGTGGTCAATCAGGCAGTCAGCTGTGTCTGTGCGGTCAAGCTCGAGAAGAGTTGGCCATGGGCAATCTCCTTTAACAGGTGTGCCAACAGGGTGCCTATAGTTAAACATTATCACTGGGGAAAGTGATTACTTCACCCCTGGCAGAGGACAGCTGACAGGCTTGTTCCTAGAAGGTTCTGGATCTTGCCCTGTGCTCTTTCCTCTGCTGATTTTGGTTTATATTAATGCTGCAATAATCTATCATCATGACTGGAATGTTTTTCTGAGTCGTGCAGTGAATTATTAAACCCAGGCCTGGTCTTGGGGTTCTGCTAACTTGTGGTTGGTTAATGAAAGTGGCCTTGAGGACTCCTAGGCTTCCAGAACGCTAACAGATTAGACTAGACTATTCCTCTCCTAGAAATGGCCAGTCCTTGAATCTACTGATACTGAATTTCCCAAGGGAAATACAGCATAGGAGTACAAACATGGGTTACACACACACACACACACACACACACACACACACACACACACACACGGGTCAGTGAGTACATATGTCATGATGAGTGTGCAAATGTGTGTCTGTGCATATGTGGAGGCCAGAGGAGGGGTCACACTTTGCCTAGTTATTTTAAGACGTGGTCTCTCTGTGCAGCAGAAGCTAGTGTTTTTCTAGCTGGGCTGGCAGCTAGCAAACCTCACTGGTCCTCGGGTTTCTATTCCCTCAGTGTGGAGGAAGAGGCATGCACTGGGCCACGCCCACCTTGTTACATAGTGGCTGAGACCTGAAATCAGAGACAAGGATCTTAACTGCTGTCCATCTTTCCAGCCCCAAGTCAGCTTATTGCTCCTGACTATACATGAACCGTGAGCTGGCAAGAGGGTCTAGTGGGTCAAGGCACTGTGCCACCAGACCTGATGACCTGACTTCTGTCCTCTGGAGGACAGAAATAGGCTCCTAATAAATCCTCTGACCGCCACACTCCTGCAGTAAGAATAAGGCTTCCTGCCCTCCACTGTGAGCCAAGAGATTAGCTAATGTTCCAGCCAGCTTTTCTGCAACTAACTTCTCTGCAACCCTCAAAGCTATAGTAAGGCACATAGCAAATGCTTAACAAAAACATACTAATTGGTTGAAATTAGGATACAAGCAAATGTTTTCAACACAACTTTCCATCTTTCTTTAGTAACTCTATGTCAAGGACCCAGTGAGTGCTTTTCCCCTTCACTTTATTTTATTTTTTAAAAGAAAACAAACTATCCTTTCTTAATTTACACACCAATCCCAGTTCTCACTCCCTCCCACCCTCCCACTCCCTCCCACCCTCTGCCCCACCCACCCTCCATTCCAGATAGAGCAAGGCACATTGCTCCAAGGAAGGACAAATGCCCTCCTTACTGTGTCCAGGCTGAGTAAGGTATCCACCCAAAGAGAATGTATTCTAAAAAGTCAGTACAAGCAGCACGGACAAATCCTGGTGCTTCTGCCAGTGGCTCTGCAGTGCGCCAGCCGTGCAACTGTCAATCACATTCAGAGGGTCTAGCTTGGTCCTGTGTTGGTTCCTTCCCTATCTGGCCTGAGTTGGTGAGCTCCATTAGCTCAGGTAAACTGTTTCAGTGGGCGTCCCCATCGTGGTTTTCTTGAGCAAAGATACACCTTTAAGTCAGGGCTATGACTATCAACACCCGCATTCCCTTTGTAAACTGATCACTTCACTGCATAAGCATCATATTTTCGCTATATCCCTCAAGTTTATCCTTCTGGTCTTCAAAAGCAAACGGTGACTCCGAAAACTCTCTAGCCTATGGGATTTATGAGTCAAATCGCGGGGAAAACCTGACTCCGTGTGGACTTCCACTATGTACGTCACGCTTCTTCCGCAGGCTCAGCCGCTATGAGGTCAGGAGTGTTCCAGGAGCTGAAATAACGCGGGGGACACGGATCCAACACTTACTCATAGCGAGTGGAAGAAATCTGTGTGAAGGTCTGGAGGAGATAACGGGTTGTGAGTGTCAGGGATGTGGCTGCTGATGCAGGGGAAAAGGGCAGCCAGGATGTAGGTTTGGTCTTAACTACTGACTCTGCTCAGAGCGGGGTCGCAGGAGATGCCGTTGAAGTCTTGCTGACACAACCATCGCCAGTTTTCAGAAAGAAACTCTAACTGAAAGGAAAAAAGAAAGTCCGCAGTCCCTCTGTTTCAGTAGTGCAATCACACCTTGACTCCTGGTGGCTTTGTAAAAGTTTTGAAGGATATCGTGGTGGTGGGTGATTCTACAGGTTCCGTGTTGGCCGGATTAGCAAGGCGTGAAACCTCTAGTTTGCATGTACAACAGAAGGTGTTTTACAGGCAGCAGAGAGATTTCTTTGCGAAATTGATAGGACAGGAAAAGGTGAGAAAAGTATGTGCTGTTGGAGTGACAGTATTCTAAATCAGAGACTTCTGTGTCCCCTGAGTGAAAACCTAAGTGGATGATTCACTTCCGGTGTGGGACGCCAAGACCGAATAGGCAACCTGGCCGAACAGGAGCCGCATGAAGGATGAGACCCTTTGTAAATATCACCAGGAGTTTGGAGAAGGGGACAATAGGGCATCAAGTGGAATACCGTGCGTGCGTTGTTGCAGGTCCGAAGTCCTGGTGGTTGGGCAGTGTGAATGTCTGTGAAGTCAGCTGGAAGGCGGCGCCCAGGATCCCACAGCTTTTACTCTTAGTAAAGTGGTCAAGTGTGGCTCCTCTCTCACTGGTTCTACAGGAAAAAACAAGATGCAAACCCAAGCTTTATTGGATTTATCTATTTCAATTCGCATATCTAACACAGAAATTAGAAGTGCGTTCAATAAATTTTAGTAGATATTGATCGATACGGAAGGGGCCGATTAAGGAAAATATCTTCGGCTTTTAGATCCAGCTTTTCATTAGCTACCTGAACGAATCTAAACATGCCACTTTTATTTTTCTGGGTCTTCACGTGAACTGAAGGGCTAGAACGTTGCAGCTTTGGCAGTTCCACACTTCTGTGTTTCATCATGACGCTAAGGGTTAATAGAGCCCGAGTTTCATTCAGCCAGGCAGTTTCTAACCTGCACATTTGACCGAACTGTATGCATAGCTTTAATATATACTCAATAGGAATTCTTAACTTATAGACAGTGGGGTGCAGACAAGGCCCTATGATGGATCCCACAGTTCTTTAAAAGTATTTTTTATTTTTCTTATGTGTTGGTGGTGGGGCTGAGAACTCTCTTCTTCCCTCTATGGGTCCCAAGATTCAAACTCAGGCATTCAGGCTTGGTGGCCAAGTCCCTTTACCCACAGAATCATCTTGACTGCTCCTGTTTTTTTTTTTTTTTAATTCTTCTCTCCCAATACTGTATTCCATGGGAAAAAATTAAGATACAGATAGAAATAGCTTTGACATTATTCCAGAAAACTCAATATTCCTTCCAGAGACTCCAGGTTTGTCTATTGGCAGGGGTGTAGTGCAGCAGCCTGACTGAAGCCACTGACGTGTTTGGACTTGTACATTGTCTCTGGTCTGCTTTCTCCTTGGAGGGAGCAATGGCAGAGCCTGTGCCCAGGGTTGTCCCCGTGTTCCTCACAGCTCAATTTGAAAGTCAACTCTGAAAATTTCAGATTTCTTTTATTTTTTATTACATTTGAAAATCATAAATATTTTCTTTTGCTTTTCTTATAACTTATTAACTGCATGTTTGTGTAGTTTAACTCTTTCCCCCATTTCATTGGAAATGGTTTCTTTTATATTATACAATATATCCTGATTAGTTTCCCGTTCCTCTACTGCTCCTACCTTTCCATTCCAACTGGATCCACCCCCTTTCTGTCTTCCATTAGAAAAGAACAGGCTTCTAAGAGAAAACAACTAAACATTACAATATAGAATAAGATAAAACAAAAAAAATAATCACTGCATAGAGGTTGGACAAGGCAACCCAGCAGAAGGAAAAGAGTCCCAAGAGAATGCATGAGTGTGGTGTAGGAGGGCCTTCTGTTTGTGTGTTGCTTTCATTGGATAATGAATAAAGAAACTGCCTTGGCCTAGTTGATAGGACAGAACTTAGGTAGGCAGAGTAGACAGAACTGAATGCTGGGAAGAAGGGCAGAGAGAGAGAAAGAGGCCATGGATCTCCTGCCTGAGATGGATGCTGGGAAGAAGGGCAGAGAGAGAGAGAGAGGCCATGGATCTCCTGCCTGAGATGGATGCTGGGAAGAAGGGCAGAGAGAGAGAGAGAGGCCATGGATCTCCTGCCTGAGATGGATGCTGGGAAGAAGGGCAGAGTGAGAGAGAGAGGCCATGGATCTCCTGCCTGAGATGGATGCTGGTTAGAATCTTGCTAGTAAGCCACAGACATGTGGCAATACACAGATTAATAGAAATGGGTTAAATTAGGAGATAAGAATTAGCCAATAAGAAGTGTTTAAATGAATACAGTTTCTGTGTGATTATTTCAGGTGTAGCCATAGCTAGCCTGGCAGCCTAGACAGAACAAAAGGGCCTGCTTTCCATGCAAAATGAATGTCAGTGACCTGCTCATTCACTGCTCACAAGTATAGTATATATACACAAAGGTGTGGCCCCTGGGTGGCCCTGTGCTTGCTGCTTCAGTCTCTGTGAGCTCATTTGAGCTTCGCTCAGCTGATTTAGAGGCCCTTGTTCTGCTAGTGTCCTCCATCCCTTTTGGCTACTCCCTTTCTGCCTCCCTTTCTCAGGATTTCTTGAGCTCTGAAAGGATTTATGGATGGAGACATCCCACTTAGGGCTGTGTGTTTCAAGGCCCCCCTCTCTTCATAATGTTTAGCTGTGAGTTTCTGGTTTTTTTTTCCCCCCATCTGCTGCAAGTGGAAGCTTCTCTGATGATAGATGAGCAAGACACTGATCTATGAGTGTAGCAGAATGTTATTAGGAGTCACTTTACTGTTACTGAATAATCCAATTAAAAATGGGGTACAGATTTAAACAGAGAATTCTCAGTAGAGAAAACTCAAATGTCTGAGAAACATTTAAAGAAATGTTCAAGATCCTGATCCAGCAGGGAAATGCTAATCCAAACTACTGTGAGGTCTGTCTTACACCTATCAGGATGGCTCAGATCAGAAGCACAAGGGACAGCTCATGTTGCCAAGGATGTGGAATAAGAGGAGCACACGCCCATTGATGCTGAGAGAGAAAAAAATACTTTTTAAAAATGAATAAAAAGCATAGAATGGTGCCAGTATTAGCTAAAGAGACATGGGGCTGTTTCCTAGCATTGAGAATAACACCCGTTTCCTACAAACTAGAGGGAATAAGGTTATAAAAGAAAAAAAATTTGAGGGCAAATAACTCATTATGGGTTTTTTTGTTTTTTTGAGACAATGATTCACTGTGTATCCCTGGCTGTTCTGGAACCCACTCTGTAGACCAGGCTGACCTTGAACTCACAGAGATCCTCCTGCCTCTGCCTCCCTAGTGCTGGGACTAAAGGTGTGCGCCACTTTGCCTGGCTAGACTTTTTATGTTTTATTTGAGACAGACTCTTATGATTCTTAGACTGACTGCAGGAGAAGATGACCTCGAACTGCTCATCCGGCGTCCACTTCCACCTGCATTTCGTGCCTGTTTACAGTCAGGGTTGTGTGCATGCTGTGCAAGCAGAATTCCACCAACTGAGCTACGTCTCCAACCATCCAAGCACATTCTTGGATAAACATTCAAATGCATATTTGTGTGTGTGTGTGTGTGTGTGTGTGTGTGTGTGTGTG
>NC_022024.1:874126-884986 GCF_000317375.1 Microtus ochrogaster
ATGTTTTATGGAAATAAAGGCTGTTATGGAAGCAGTAAAGCACTTTCTGATTGTAAGGAAATCAGCCCACAGTGGGAAAATACATGGAGAGATGCTTCCTGTATGAGACTGGGGAATTGAGATCCCATGGAGAACATAGGCAGAGTCCTGGCCTAGTACAGATGACGTAAGATTGATTTGAAGCTGAGAGTTTGGAAAAGAACTCAAGGAGATGACTTTTCATCTGGACCAAGATAACTGGGTACCACTCTGAGGTGCACAGATGAGGGTAAAGGGAGCGCAAGGTCAAGGAACTGCAAGAACAAGATGAAGAGTGTCATGAAAGGACCAGTCGCCCATCCAGCATTTCCAAATAACAATAGATATTTTTTTTTGGAGTGACTATTGTGAATTATTATCACTTTCTATGGGTCATTTGATTGAAGTTTTTGACTGAAATCTGAAAGGAAATACCAGCATTAAACTTGCTATACAGATGAAGGAAACAGAGTCACAGATCATAAAGATGCTCACTCAAGACCCCACAGCTCGAATGTGAAGCATTGGAGTCAGTACTCACAACCGCTATAGGCTAATGAAGACAGGGAAAGTAGAAATCCAAGTGGGACAGCACCAAAGAGCAGAGGGCCCCCTCTGCCACCCTGAAGGGCTGACTCTCAGATACACTATTAACGAAGGAAGGGAAATTTTCTTGTTGGAACTTGAAGGGGGAAATGCTTCCCAGTTATTAAGGTTATTTTGTGTGTTTAGTGCTGGACTATTCAGTGTGGTGGCCTCAACCACATGTGGGCATGGGCATTAGAAATATGGCTAGTTCTGAAGTGATTTTCTCTGTGTATAAGATGTACGCCAAGTTTTATAGATTTCACGGCAGAGGGATGGAAACTCATTCATGTGTCTTGATGCACATGTTACTTTAGATATGCTGGTTGAAATACAACATTTATAAAACTATTCATGCATTTTTTCTTTTATTAACGGAGAACAATCCTATCTTACCTATAGATAATAAAATGTTGCCTTCATTTTATTTGCTCTGGGCAGTTGGACCTTGGGTGATTTAGAACTTGTGGTAGGTGTTTTACTAATGAACTCTGATGAAGGACTTCCTAGCCACAGTGGTTTTTTAACTGTATGCTTTCCTTGCTTTCTGGTCATTTGCAAGAAAACTTTAAAGAAGGCTTCCCCTTTGCAGGGGTTTGAGAAGCCCAAGAGTTTCCCTTTTCAGCTGTTCCCAACCACAAACAAACGCTCAATATGCTGTGCTCTGTGGACAAGGAATTCACATCGCCAGGGCCGAAAGGGGAGACGTCAAAACAATTTCCAGTCCCGAACGGGGTGCAGTTCAAAGGATCCCACAAGAATGGCACAGGTGGGCACAGCGGGTCTGGCTCATCGTCAGAGAGCCCAAGGAGTCGAAAGGAAACTCTAGCTACAACCCTGACATGCCACAAAACCAGAGTTATAATGCAAAGTAATTTAGCTTCCCCCCCACTATCTGTCACCATCTCATCTTAAAAAACGTGTGAAAATACGTAATCCTGAGGAGCCTTCCATTAGGTATAAATACCGGCAGAAAGGGAGGTGCAGAGTACAGCTTCCATCAGCCCATCAGCTACTAGAGAAGACAAGCCAGCCGAGTCCTCCGGACCCACTGACTTGGTACGGGTGCTCCAGACTCTCACGGCCTTGGCCTTGCTTGGACACAATGATTGGCACACGCTGCATCTTGGCTTTGTTGCTCTGCCTCACGCAGGCCATTTCTGACTGCGAGGGCACGCCCATTAAAGAAATAGAGACTCTGAAGAAATACTTTGTAAGTATGAATTTTTATCATGCTTGTATCGAAAATGACTGGCGTTGACTTGCCACTGTCAACACTGCAGTGGCGCCTCTGGTCCACAGTCATTTTGAGAAGACGGGGTGTTATGTTGCTATTTGCCAGTGAGGAGCCTTTTGACTTAATGATCTTGATATTGATTTGACTTCGTTCAGTTTGCTACAGAGACTGACAGGGCATTTACAATCTTCCCAAAGATGGGCAGAGTATGAGTATGAGCTACTTACCATTTTGTTAACATTTACTCACGATAAGGAGCATTCTTATGCTCATGGCTGGCTATTCATTCCTCATTCCCTAGACTACTGTGAAAGTGATAGTGGGAGGCGAGTGAGAGAGATGAACATTGCCACTAAAAATACCCGGGGAAACATTCTACTGCTTAAAAGGAACAGAAGGCCAAGTTCTTAAAGTTTCTGCTTAAGAACGACCCCTTGCATACACTTTTCCCTAAAGAGTGAGTTTTGAAATTCTGCAAGTGAACTATCACTGAAACCAGCCGTTTACTGAGGCCTGAGAGGAGTTATGTTTCTTAGAGTTTTACATTTTTTTTCTTTTGTGGATTTCCTTTCAAATTAACTAAGGCTAATGAACATTATTTTTACTCTTACAATTTTATAATTTGTCTCCAATGTATGCTATTACACACATAGCTGTCATCATAATGTTCAAGCGTTCACAGTCAATTTTATCCTCTTGGTGCAAATCAAAGTGTCTCACACACGTGTGTGGAGCTACCTTTTAAAGCAGCTGCTAGGACCTACGAGTGCAGACTGCTGTCACAGAAACTGTGCCATAAGGGGGCAGTGTGCACAGTGGGATTAATTTGATGATGTTTTCTATCTCAACTTGAGAGCAACTTTCTTTAGCTCACTCCCGCTATTTGGGGTACTTGAAATCTCATCAGCATTTTTGAGTTCATTTGTGGCCTTGAGATTCAAGATTAGACTAGTAAATGCTAAAGCTGCAAGAATGAAAGAGTCCTTGGCTAAACCTAACATGAAGCCTTTTGGGGATGCTTGTTAGAAGTGAATGGAGGCGCTGAGCAGGAAATCAGCAGTTCTTGCCAGCACTGAATTGAATGAAACTCAATAGATATTTTCGGGAGAGTTGGTGAACTAATTAATTACAAATTAAATTTCCTCTTTTCCACAGAACTCGACTAGCTCTGATGTCGGTGAAGGAGGGGATCTCCTCTTTGAGATCTTGAAGAACTGGCAAGAGGTAACACTGATGTCCCCTTTGCTCCTTCTCACTGTCGTTTCTCGCGGATGGGCTCCCATCAGACTCTCTTTGTGCTCTTGTCTCCCAAGGACGGTGACACAAAACTCATCGAGAGCCAGATTATCTCCTTCTACTTCAAACTCTTTGAAGCCTTGAAGGACCACGAGGCCATCCAGGACAGCATGAACACCATCAAGGCAGATCTGATCTCTAACTTCTTCAACAACAGCGAGGCAAAAGTGAATGACTTCGAGAAGATCGCTAAGATTCCGGTGAGGCAGTTTGTACTGATGGAGTTTTGTGCTGTACTGGATGATCAGATGGTAGAAATTGGCTACTGAACAGTTGATAAAGCTAGGAGAGGAGGCCCTCTCTGAGACGTTTCCTCACTACGGGCATGCTGGGAGGGACTTTGTCAACTTTGGAAAAACACAGACATTCAAACCATTGCCCACACGGTGGGTAAATGGCGTGAGGAGGAAGCAGCCGAGGGGAGCAGTGAGCAGAGCCCCTGTGTTCCCCCTGGGTGTGTGATGGAAACTCTCGCTTAGGATGGGAGGCTGTGTGTTAGTGGAAAGAGCAGTGGGAGGGAGCGAGAAAGCTGCGCGCTCTCCTCCTCCCAGCCAGGCCACAAGGAACTGTGAGTCCGGATGACTCACCTGCCCGGCTGCACAGCTGGGATCACTACAGAAGCTTAGTCAGAACCAAACCAAACCTGCACAGTGTCATAGGTAGAAAACGAGGATGAGAGAGGAGAAAGTAGTGTCCTACCCCTGGTCTCTGGTTAGCCTCTCATGCTATACAGTCTACGGTCCAGTTTGTTTTTAGGGGAAGGGATGGTAGACACTCTTTGTTAAGATTGCTTTGGATGTCTTATGAAAGGCGTGTTCAATTAACTTTCAGATATGGGGGTGCTTCACCTATCCAATACTTTCTATCATGAAGCCACCCTAAAGCCTTTATAGCTTCCAGAATCAGAAAGATAACCTGAAAGCATAAAGACAAATCTAAATTTTTTAAATTTTATCCTGAAGGCAAAGGCATTCTAAATGGCAAATGGGCTCAGATGAAAGGGACAGGCGTCTTGCTGTGTTTTGTGGCCTTATATTTTGTGCCCAGCTTTCGGTCTACCTGAGTAGGGCCCACATCTCAGTCATCAACTTGAGATGAATAAAGTCATTGTTCCTAAGTCACTTCCATGCCCATCTTGCTGTTCAGCTATGGCTAAGCCTCTAGGATTCTTGGCAATGTTTTGAGAACTGGGAAATGAATTTGTCTTCACAGCACAGCTGGTAGAAACTTGTTATTCCTAAGGCCTTGGAGTAATTCTCTGGAAACCCTGGGTGTTGTGCTTCTTATGGGTGATCTTGAGCAAGCTCGTAACTCTTATCCTGTTTTGTTGCACTGTCAATGCATTTTAGGAACACACACACACACACACACACACACACACACACACGCCTCTGAATCCTTCTTGGAAGCGTAGCAAGGAAGTCAAGAGTATTTCCAGCATTAGAAAAACATACAAAAGGGGTTCATTTTTATTAAGCACCAAGTTGCCCAAGTGGCCATCCTGCTATGAATGGAGAAGTTGTTTAAGTAGTTAAACGAATGGTATAGAAGGCAGAGAACAGGAAATACTACTACACCTCCAATAACAGGTGCTCATTGTCAGCAAATCGATTAGTACCAATATGAATAGAATTGGTGTTTATTTTTAATCCCACCCTAGACATGATGACACTGGTCTGATTTGGGAGAAATCTAAAATGATACTTTTCATTTATTTTGGACTTGGGTTTTTTCCCCCTTAGTATTCCATTTGTGTTGATAACTCTCAAACTATGAGCAGTGTCTGAATCTCTTGAAGGAACTTAGCTCCCAAAGCCATGGGCCTTCTCTTCAAGCACCTGGGTCTCTGGGATCCTTGGTAGATCTCCAAAGCATTCTGCTATACCAAGGGGAGCACTGACCATAGGAATTTTTTTTGTAGTCTAGAAAGAACTAAACAAGCATAAGGTAGTAGATCTTATAGATAAGAGGGTCACTCCCCAATCACTTCACCAGAAAGCAACTTCCAGGAAATTAAGTGTCTGTTCCGGTCACTACAAACTCACTCCCACCCTCATTCCAGCCAGGAATCCTTTTAGTGTTCCATTTTGAGATTTCTGTAGGGTTACATTAGCGATAGATACGTGATATAACCCACCCCATTCCCTCTTGTACAACCTAATGACCCCTGTAATCTTAACTGCTGAAGAAGTGATTACTACAAGTGACAGGATTACATTGTTAGGCAAGGTTTCTTTTCTTAAAAGGAATATTTCCATTTTCACTGATCATGGTGTTAAAAGAAGAATATCCCAATAGCTTGCATGCCTGGAGTTAATTCCATTTTTTCCACCGACAGGTAGATGACCCGCAGGTCCAACGCAAAGCTGTCAATGAACTCATGAAAGTGATGCACCGACTGTCACCAAAATCGAGCCTAAGGAAGCGGAAAAGGAGCCGGTGCTGTTTCGCTGTTGGAAATCGGCCCAATAAGAACAATCCTGCCAGCGCTGTTTGAAATATAAATCTAAACCTATTTATTAATATTTAACATTATTTATATGGAAAGTATATTTTTAAGACTTATCAACCAGAAAAGTATTTATGATAGCAACTTTTATGTGATGAAAATGAATTTCTATTGATTAATATATATGTTATTTATAATTTCTCTATCCTCAACTCTCTCACTTGACCATTTATTTTCCCTGAATAATTAACAAAGACTGTGTGATTGAAAGGTTGTATCCCAGGGGCCAGTTAGCCAGTTGGCTGAAGCTGGACTGTAGGTGGTACAGTTGAAATGACGCTGTGAGGTGCTGCGGACTGAGAGCTTGTCTACACTCTGAGCCCACCCTTCACAGCAGACAGACAGCGCTTCAGCCTGTCAGGCAGTGCAAACCGTCCCTCGAGAAAAGCCGTTTCTCCCACCTGGTGCTTCTGAATACCGCTGAAAACTGTGATTGCACCCAAGTGGCAAATAACTAACTTGTTTGTAGTTCTTCACTCTCTAATATGTAGAAATAAAGTGTCCTTGCACAACTAGTCATGCTGTACCAGACTTCTTCTGTGGATGGGAGGGAAATCAGCCGTTTTCAGCCGTGGGAAATCAGCCGTTTTCAGCCGTGGAATCTTGGAGTTGCATTAAGTCCCATTAAGTGTGGTGCTTTACTGACAACTGGCTGGTTTTTTTTTTTCTGCTCTGGTTGGCAGCTATTTAAATTTTCTTTCAAAGGGATATGTCTAATTACATCAACATTCAACATACAGCTCTTGCAGTGGGAAGGATCTAGATTGCTGAGCCTGGCATTTGAGTTTGCTTCTGTTCTGTCTTCCACAGATGTAGGGTTCCCGCCTACATTTGTGCTGGCAAACGTCATGAGTATATGTCTTAGAGTTCCTATTGCTATGAGAAAATACCATGACCAAAAGCTACCTGGGAAGGAAGGGGCTTATTTCACCCCTTAGATTATAGTTCATCACTGAGGTAAGCCAGGGCGGAACTCAAGGCAGGAACCTGGAGGCAGGGACTGTATTGGATGCCCTGCAGGAACACCGCTCGCTGGCTTCCTTCTCATGGCTTGCTCAGGCTGTTTTCTTATACAACTCAGGACCATTGGTCCAGGAGTGGCACTGGCCCACACTGTGGGCTGTGGGCTGGGCACACCTATACCAATCATTTAGAAAATGCCCTGCAGACTTGCTCACAGGCAATGTGATGGAGGAAATTTCTCCGAGGTTCCTCTTTCCAGATAACTCTAGCTTGTGCAAAGTTGACAATCTAATAGGCATAGTGCAGCAGAGTTTAGCTCTAGGGAGAAAATCCTGGACTGGAACTAAGATTGAACCACTGTAAGCAGTGTGACATTTAATAACTAATGTTCTCTAATCTTTCATTAATTTATTTGAAAAAAGAACAGGTAAACGTGAGTCTTCCTCACAGCACTGTGTAAATTCCTTCTTTCACACAGTTGTAACTTTTTTTGTGGTACCTGATTAGTGTCTAGGTAATGAGATACTTTAGTCCATTAAAAACACCCAGAGATCCCCACACTTGGAAAACTTGAACAACTAGGAAATAGACAATGGATAAAATACATTATATTCACTCAAGTCGAATGGTAGTTTTGAAAATGCTTGTTGCTATGGGAAAACAGAACAGAGTGAGATGAAGGAAATGGGCTCTCCGTGGGATGAAGTGAGCAGTACGGAGGTTTCAATAGGGCAATTGCAGTCTCCAAATCAAAGAAACACAATGTGAGGAGGAATTTGCCAGGGTGATACACACTTAGATTCTAGGAAATGCAGCTATCCTTGCAAAGGCTTTGGAGTGAAGATTATTCTGGCCTGAAAGAAGAAACTGCAGACCTTCATCCAAAAGATGGAGGTGAAGTATGGCCAGTCTGTGTACCTTTCAAGTACCAGGAAGCTCATGATGTAATGACTTACATGTGCTCTGGGTTGTGAGTTCCAGAAGACCCTGTGACCTGGCACAAGATGGTCTTATAACATGCATAGGAATGTGTTATGAACTTGAATTTATAATCACTTACATAAACAAGAATGATGGGCAGAATGAGATGATTTCTGCTGGCTTCAGGACATGCAGGGGTGGTAAGATTAGGACTAGGAAGGGATGCAAGAGGTTAGGTATCATCCCACATGGTAGTACTGCCTGGAACAGTTTGTGTCAAGGGGTCATTTCAGTCCTCGACAATAATCAGTGGTTATTGTACTATTGTTGGGTAACTAAGCATCAGGACTGCAACTTGATTGCAAAGCTTTAAAATCTTGTAGGCAGCTAGAATGAAAAGAAAATTAGACTAGCGTTGACATTGTGTGACGTACATGAAACACTGCTGGTTAGATATCAAACTGATTGATGCAGACTTTAAAGCAACTGCAGATGGAAAGTTACTGTGAGATGGTTTAACTTGGACCACAGAAGAGATCATATCTATGGAAGGGTTCCTTTGTCAGATCACAGATATGGGAAGGGTTCCTTTGTCAGATCATAGCTATGGAAGGGTTCCTTTGTCAGATCATAGCTATGGAAGGGTTCCTTTGTCAGATCACAGATATGGGAAGGGTTCCTTTGTCAGATCATAGCTATGGAAGGGTTCCTTTATTTTGAGAAGTGATTAATTACACAGTAGAAAGGGAAGTGTTAGGGGTGCCAGTCTGGGGCTAGGTTAAAATTTTTTCCTATTTTCCGAGTGAAGGTGATATCAGTTGGACCCAGACTCTGAGACATGGAGAATCATAGTGTATTACGTGGTGGGGTTGTAGCAGGGAGCAAGGCAGGGAATATCCTTCAGTAGAACTTGAGTTGAGACTGGCCTGTTGAGTAGTTGTCAGTAACTCTCTGTATGTCATTATCTTATTTTTTATGTTCCCATTTAGTCTCAGGGGTGTTGTCGGATATACAGAAGGGATTGATTATATTTTATAATAAGGGAGATAAGGGTGGCAATTATTCTTGTCCTGTGTTAGCAGGGATGGGCATTTCCCTTGGTCCAATAACAGCAGGGGCACCAACAGCTAAGGCCTGGAGTGAGAGCACACAAATAGTAGAAAGTCCCAGTTCCTTCTTAAAAACAGCTAGTACACCTTTGCTGCTGGATGGTTGGTGCCCGGATGACTTCTTAAAAACAACTAGTACACCTTTGCTGGTGGATGGTTGGTGCCCAGATGACTGGAACATAACAGGCTCTCTCTCCTTTCTCTTTTCTTCATTCTCTTTTTCTCACCCCTTCATATCTTGTAATTTGAAATCAGTGAGGTACAGCAGAGTGAGCGAAGCAGCCCTGTTGGCGACCATGGAAGCAGGGTCTGAGTGCACTGTGAGGAGCATAGGCACAGGGGAGTGAGGGGAGCACCAGAACCCGAGCAGAGTGATTGTATTAGATTCTGCTGGTTTAGTGAGAAGTCACGGTCTTGGTTTGGGTTTCTATTGCTTCAAAGAAACACCAAGGCCACAACAACTCTTAAAAAGAAAACATTTAATCAGGGTGGCTCGCTTACAGTTCAGAGTTCAGTCCATCATCATCATGGTAAGACATGGCAGCATGCAGGCAGATGTGGTGCTGGAGAAGGAGCTGAGAGTCCTCCTCCAGCTCGTGAGCAACAGGAAGACAACTGAGACACTGGGTGTAGCTTGAGCACAGGAGACCTCAAAGCCCACCCCACACCGACAATCTTCCTCCCAAAGGGCCACACTTCCCAATCGTTCCACCCCATTTGGGGTGGCGTTTTCTTTCAAACCGTGACAGTCACCACAGACTCAGTTACTCTAAGACAACACAATATTGTCCCATAGCCTAGACAGTGGAAGTCCAAACCCAGGCTGGAATCAAGCCACCAACAAGGCTGTTGTCAGGCTGGAGACCCAAGCAGAGAATCTGTCTCTCTCTGAAAGCTACTCTTGCTGTCAGGCAGGGCATCCTTTCTTTAAAGCCTTCGGGATTGAACCTGAATCTTCCCTGACTCCAGCTCTCCTATCTCCCTCTTCTAAGGACTTTAATAATTCAAGATCATGATGGCTAATCTAGGTGTCAAGCTGACATATCTGGAAGGAGGGAAACCCGACTGAGGAAATGCTTCCATCAGATTGGCCTGCAGCCATGTTGGTGTGGCATCGTCTTGATTGTTGGATGATACGGGAAGGGCCAGGCCAGTGTGGATGGTCCCAAGTGTAAGAGAAGTAGGTGAATGTGAACCAGTTTCCTCCCATGGTTCCTGCCTGTGCTTCAGCTTGAGTCCTTTGCACCAACTTCTTTTAGAGATAAAATGCTCTGGACATATGAGCCAAACAAACCCTTCCCCTCAAGTTTCTTCTAGTTAGTGTCCTATTACAACAACAGAGAAGGTAGAACAAGGATCATGTCTATGTCTCAAGATTTTTAATTGCATCTGAAAAGCTCCTTTTTTTTTTTTTTTTTGGATTTTTAGAGACAGGGTTTCTCTGTAATTTTTTGGTTCCTGTCCTGGAACTAGCTCTTGTAGACCAGGCTGGCCTCGAACTCATAGAGATCCGCCTGCCTCTGCCTTAAGAGTGCAGGGATTATAGGCGTGCACCACCACCGCCCGGCACTGAAAAGCTCCTTTTATAATGGAAAGTAACATTTGTAGGTTCTGGGGATTGAGATATAGACATCTTTGCGGTTTCGTAGAGAGGACACCTAAAAAAAGGTTTTCAAACTTTCAGCAAAAGAAAAGGGATGGAATGATTGCCTGGAGTAGGTGTCAGGGGCCAGGCAAGATGACGGAGCCATCTATATCATGCAAGCACTCAGCGCGGGAATCAAAGTGAAATGATTCTCATCCAAACGGAGCAGGAGTGTCAGCATAGATAGAAAACTGGTCACTTATGACCACTGAGTAGTAGTAAATGCATTAAGAGTAAGAATAAGCTTTGATTCTTAATATAATTCCATATATTACATTTTATACCTAGAATACAATACGCATTCTAAGAGCTGAAAAGAGCATTACAATATAAAAAGAGATATTACAGAATCAACTAGATAGTTGAATTGCATATATTAGTAGGAACATGCGGCCTTCAATAAATGAAATAGAAAGAATCAGTGGTTACAAGGACCTATTTGTATATGGATTCTTGTCCCTGTTGCCGGGGAGCAGCAATTTCTTGTTAGCAATAAGGACACCTAGCACTTGGGTCTTGATTTATATATTTAAATGTGTGTGTGTGTGTGTGTGTGTGTGTGTGTGTGTGTGTGTGT
>NC_022024.1:885086-886780 GCF_000317375.1 Microtus ochrogaster
TGTGTGTGTGTGTGTGTGTGTGTGTGTGTGTGTGTGTGTGTGTATTTTACTATGAGACACCAAGATTCTTTGGATACTTGATTACTTCTAGGGCTGGGTAGGGAAAGTGTAAGGTGTGCCTCATTGGACCAGAAACAAGAAATGGTCAGACAATGATGGTATCAAAAAACTTAGAAACCGATCGGAAAGAACTGTTTCTGACTCAATATGGAAAAAGTCGAGCATAGAAGTAGAGAGCGATGGTAGCATGTCATAACCTATGGAACAGACTAGGAAATCACAAATGGTATCATAACCTATGGAATAGAATAGGAAATCACAAATGCATATTGATGCAAATGAGTAAACAGTGTTTGATGAGGGATTAAACATTTACATGGTTGGAACTATAAGATATTAATTAATTATGAATGGTAAAAGAGAAACTTTAAGCTGGAGAGGCCCAGCGGACACCACGGGACTCAGGGCTAAAGTGATAATACGTGTAAAAGGATCAATGGAAATGACGCACAGCCTCACAGGATGTAATGACACGAGCACAACACATCCCCTGTCGGATCACCGTGAAGGACGTAGAGCGTTTTAACCATCCGAAAACAGCACACAAAGAGAAGTTGAAGAACAATCCGTAAGTCACCTGGTTGTTATACCAGTGTTATTAAATAAAGGTGAGATTAAGAAGAGTTCCATGCTGAAATGGACTAGAGCGGTGGTTTTCAACCTTCCTAGTACTGCAACCCTTTTACACCATTCCTCATGTTGCGGTAAGCCCAACCATAAAATTATTTTGCTGCTACTTCATAACTGTAATTTTGCTACTGTTATGAATCATAATGTAAACATCTGTGCTTTTCCAATGGTCTTAGGTGACCCCCGTGGAAGGGTCATGCGACCACAAAGGGGTCACGACCCATAGGTTGAGAACCTCTGTATTAGACACCTATGACAGCCGACACTGAAATGATATTGTGATATGATGACACTTTATTAGATCTCTGCAAAGGGGGTGGGTGTTTTTAGAACACGTAGTGAAACCAGAATAAGATCTGACGACTATATGGGAGTCATGTACTAGTGTAACCTTGTTGCTTTTGATGGCTGTGTCATGGTTATGTTGGGAAAATTTTTGCGGGTGGGAAATGTACAAGAAAGTGTTCAGAAATGATAAGGCATCCAGTCACCAACTTACTATGAGATGACTTGGGAACCATGTAGCTTTCACAATTCTATAATTCTGATTATTTCAAAAATAAAGTGTGGTAAAGCCACTGTCATTTTTTTTTTATATTTGCAGCCTGCTAAGTACAAAACTTTTGAAGTATTTTATTTCAGTCATATTACACAACTTTTTTCTACCTATGTGCATTCTGTTATGAGGTTAATCAGGGTTAATGTTCTAAAGCCCATAACTACATGTTCACCTTATCCTTATACTCTTCATAAAGTGTGGCTGACACTCTTGCCACTGAGATGTAGTGTGTGTCCCTCTCCTTAGCCTAGCAGAAGCTTGGGACTTCCCCATGAAGTGTGTTAGAAGTGCAGTCATGTACTACCGAAGTCAAATATGTGCTCTATTGCTCTGTCTGTCTGTCTGTCTGTCTGCATATCTATCTATCCATCCATCCACCTACCTACCTATCATCTATCTATCTATCTATCTATCTATCTATCTATCTATCTATCATCTATCTATC
>NC_022024.1:887235-893316 GCF_000317375.1 Microtus ochrogaster
TCTATCTATCTATCATCTATCTGCCATATAATCATTTCTTTTTCACCCTCAACATGTTCTTCTTAGAACTTGTCACTATGTTGAAAGATTCAGACTGTTTTGGGGAACAAAATGTGTACACTCTAGCTGGCAGTCCCAACACCAGTATCAATCATCAGGCTGATGTATAGTTAACTCCTTCAGATAACTCTAGCCTTAGACACCAAGCTGCTTATGATTAAAAAAAGGAAACCAGGATATACTTCTAATAACAGCTTTGACATTATACAGAGTGTGGAAGTTCTCATTCCATCATTTCAAATGGAGAAAAGTTGGGGAAATTGAAAATTAATGATGCTCTGTCTTGGATTGAGTTCTTGGCCATAATGTGCTTACTTGTACTCAAAACCACCTGGTTCTATCGAGAATAATTCAGTGGTAATTTAGATGGATTGCTGGATTCTTAGTGTGGGTTGGGAGGGGATGGAAACTTCTTATGGTCTCATGGATAGGGGTACCCTCTGCTCTCAAAGGCTTAACCTACCACCACCAGGATGCTATGGCAAGGCCTGAGACTGTCCTCTAACTGTGGCAGGGAGGATGGAATGTAACAGCTCTCATAGGAAGGAGAGTATTTGAAAGAGACACTCGTGACCCTCTGCTAAAATCAGATTGTGCCCTGCTTTAGGTTACTCCAGAGTCTGTAAAACCACCATCTTTTTCAGACAGTGCCTTGCCACGAGAGATTCTATTTCACAAGCAGTCACCGATTCTCTTTGAGGACGAAGGATGACTCTGCATGTGGTCAACACGGAAATGGCACCACCCACTGGCACAGACTTACTATTGGGAGCACAAAAGTGTCTGTCACCCTATAAACTTTCTGAGGTGAATTGGAACTTGAAAACCATGCCCGAGAACTTACAAGACACACTAGAACAAAAAAAGGATCTGGACCTCCAGAAACGTGGAGGCAGGTATTGGGATGACGATGGCCCTACAGACCTGTAAACTGACCTCTCTCTCTGTCTCTGTCTTTCCTGTCTGTCTGACTGTCGCTCTCTTTTTCTCTCTCTCTGTATTTTATTAATAGGCAGAGAACTCTGGACAATGCCATGGGTTTCAGCTCATGTTGGGCCACCCTGCTGTTGATGCGGCCTACTCAAATTGCTTCTTGTCCATCCTCCATTTGCCATCAGAACTTGCCACCTAGATGCCATCCATCTGCCTGTATCTTCTTCTGGCCCTGGCCCCGCCCTTTTGCTTCTGTTGCTGAACTGATCTGTTCAGTCTCATTGTTAAACTTGTGACCTGCAGTGACCCACAGTGGTCTGTCTCATTGCAGCAGCTTCTTCTTTGAAGCTTGGTATGGCTGTGGCTTTGTTATCTCCTCTATAAGGAGATAACTCAAGGCCTTGGCTCCCCATCTTTGGCTTCTCAGATCTCTTTGAAACTTCTTGCCCTTTTAACTCTTTGTATCTATTTGTAATCTACACACACACACACACAAACACACACACACACTTACTGTGTGATTATAATATGTGATCTGAGAGTTAACGCTGGTCATTGTGGTGGGAATAAAAGGCACTTTGCGATTTTGTTAATATTCAATACATTCTGACATTATGGAAAGACACACCAGCATTTACCTATGTTTTTGACATAACATACTCAGGATACTCTTCCTAGGCTGCCAAACTTTCTTTCTTTCTTTCTTTCTTTCTTTCTTTCTTTCTTTCTTTCTTTCTTTCTTTCTTTCTTTCCTTCCTTCCTTCCTTCCTTCCTTCCTTCCTTCTTTCTTTCTTTCTTTCTTTCTTTCTTTTTTTTGATACAGTGCACTATTAGAAACGGGAGCTTCCTCAAAAATTGAATGTTGAGAGGAGGGAGGGTCTCGGTCCCAGAAACAGTCAGAGAAGAACATTTGTCTCTGGAAAAATATTTATAGCTTGTCTGCTGATCTTGTAGGAGAGGCTGGACGGAGATGGTGCTGATGGCTGCTGGGGACACAGGACATAAGGACCTCTCCAGGTATGAGAGGACTGCTTATTTACATATACCTCGAACCTTCTGTTTAAACTGTACCCTCATGTTCAGACTCCATCAGACTTGCAGGGGTCACTAAGTCTCTTTGTTCATCCTTCCAAAGTGGCCACATTGAATAAATTTCCTTTTTTTTCTGCTTTTCATTATTATTGGGCTTACTGAGGATGGGTAGCCAAGTCTGGCTTGTTAGGGCTGCCAAGGCCAGACTGTGAGGCTGGTAGCTGGGACAGTAAATACGTACACAAACAAGGTCATGGTTTTGCAAAAGAACCACGGTAAGATGCACATCCCTCCTGCAGTCTTCCAGTTCAGCAAGAAGTTGAGTCCCTTGTCCTGGGGATACTGGAGCTCAGTCCTGCTAATGAGTAGATGTGGCTGGTCTCAGCTGTTATATGACCCAGCTGTCAGTCAGCCCTATAACCTCTGACCCCAATGTAGATGTGTGGGGTCTATTTTTACACGCAACCCTAACCAAAAGTTTAACTTTCTAAAATAACATATTCATCCCTAAGCACAGGTGATTGGCAGCGTGGGCCGGAAGTACAGATGCTGATCTGAATTTGTTTGGAGAAAACCAATGTAAGCTCTCATCCCACTTGGCTGCCTCATATAGGACTTTGTTTGGTCAGATGGTTACAAAGAATTAAAGATGAAAGTGTCAGCCCCTGTGAGCTGCAGCTGGAAAGCCACATTAGTTACCCTTGATGGCCTGGATATGGCCACCCCAACCCCAGGATGTGTGACAACCAAGCATCAAAGAGTACTGACGAGCAACTAGGCTATGTGCTGTGGGAAAGGCTGAGGATAAGAGCCGTTGGTAGGGTTCAACAAAACATAGATTTTTATGGGTGGCGAAGCTTTTGGGGTATCGTTCATTGCCTTCAAATCCCACTCTCCTCCTGTGCAAAATGGGAAGTAATAAGTCCGTCATGAGAATTATTTAAGACAAACGTTTGAAACTTGCTTTAAGGAAAGACAACGGTCAATAAATTATTCCTATAATTATTATTGATAATATTTTTGCTGAGTGAATTGGTCAATCACTGTCATGACTTCTACATGGCAAAGTCTTGTTAGTTTTCATTATAAAATAAGTTCTCTTAACTGTGCACTGTCTTTCCATGCCCTCATGCAATGCATATATATATATATGTATATATATATATATATATAGTATGTAATATTTAAGTTATGGCAGTTAAATATCCATCATCTCAACTGTTCATTACTTGCCTACATTTCCAGAATTACTTGTAGTGAGGATGCAGTGGGTGTGAGTCATTTAACCCTAGGAATAACAGGTTAACTGATTTTTTTTGAGACGTTGCTTTACTATGTAGCCTTGACTGCCCTTGAGCTCATTATGTAGACCTGACTAGCCTTGAAACGACAGAGATCCAATCTATCTTGCCTCCTGAGTGCTGAGTACAGCACTACCATGCTTGACTGCTAACTACATTCTTAAGGAGTCTTTCAAATCTATGAAGCCATAATATGCACCCTCTCCTCGTGTGTGTGTGTGTGTGTGTGTGTGTGTGTGTGTGCTGGTATGCACACCTACGCATGGTCATGCAGAGACCAGAAGTTGATGCAATTTGAGTATTTTTCCTCTGTGTGACAACATCCTGGTTTTTGAGAGAGTCTCCCACTGAATCTGGAGCTTTGCCATTTAGCCTAGGCTCACTAGTCCAGAGATTCTTTGTTTCCATCCTTTAGCACTAGAGTTACAATGCATATGCTATGACAAATGATATTTTTTCATGATAATGGGTCTTCGTACATGAGCAGCAAGTGCTTTCACTCAATGATCCACCTTCCCAATCATTCTTCCTTCTTCACCATGCTATTTGACTGACCTTCCGCAGCATCTGCTCTGATAATCCCAAATGCATTGCAGTTCACTTATTTTCCTTCACTGAGGGCATTCCACACAAGGCTCTGAAAGCACTGGGAAAGTAAGAGTCATGCGTGTGAGAGCTATGGCTTGAATATGGGAACTCCAAGCATTCATGGGTTATAGGCCCAATCCCTAGTTTGGTAGTTTGAGTGATAATGGCCCCTTAAGTTTATATATTTGAATACTTGGTCTCTGGTTGGTGAAATTTTTTGGGAAGGATTAAAAGGTGTGACCTTGTTGGAGTAGGTTTGTACCTGGGAGGTTTTGAGGTTTCAAAGCTCATGTCATTCCTTTGTCTCAATTCCTGTATCAAGTTGGAAACCCTCAGCTGTTGCTCCGGTACCCAACCCATAGCCCCCAATTCAATGCTTTGTGTTGTAGAATATTAGTTTAAGTTGTGCTACATTTCTTACGCTGTGGAATATTTGTTTAATGATGCAAAGATGAATTATATTATTATTGAGCTCTATAAAACTGTGATACTTTTCATGCCTAAAAGACCTGATTGGTTTAATAAGGAGTTGAATGGCAAATAGTCAGGCAGGAGAGGGAAATAGGTAAGGCTTGCAGGTAGAGAGAATAAACAGAAGGAGAAATCTGGCAAAGGGGGTGAGAAGCAAGAAAAAGAGAAGAAAAGGAGGATGCCAGGGACCAACCACCCAGCCACACAGCTATTCACAGAGTAAAGGAAGAAAGACATACAGAATAAAGAAAGTAAAAGGCCCAGAGACAACATGCAATTAAAGAGAAATGGGACAATTTAAGTTAGAAAACCTGACTAGAAATAAGTCAAGCAAAGGGTAGACATTTATAAGTAGGAATAGGTGTTTATTTGGGAGCTGGGTGTGGGCCCCCAAAGAGTAGAAAACAACAAAAAACCAACTACAGCTCTGTTTTACAAGTGGCCTTGGTCATGGTGTCTTGTCACAGCAATGGGAAAATAACTAAAGATACTTAGGATGGTGTCATTGAGAGGTTGTGGAATTTTAGAAGCCATTTCCTTGAGAAAGTCTTCCCGGCGCTGTGATTCCTGCAGATTCCTCTCTCTTTGCCCTCCCCCCCTCCCCCGATTCATGATGTGTTTCGATCTCCAACCCTGATTCACTGCTGTTGCCAGAACTCTAAAGAAATGGGACTTCTTAATCTTGGATCAGAATCTGCAGAACTGTGTGTCAAATAAATAATTTTTTTATTAACATGAGTTGGGGACATCAAGAACTCTGATGGGTGAATGAGCTCAGCTCTCTTTGTTTAACTATGAGACTATGAACAGAGTAGAAAGCGCTAAGTAGCCGGAAAGTGACAGCCTGGAAACTCTGGTTTAGGAGTTAGGAAATCCCCACAGCTGATTTCCTTGGGCTAAAACACTGAGACCGATGGAATTTAAGCAAGGGGCCAGACTCCAATGCTACCTGTGAGTGTGACCCTGTCTACTGACAGCAGGACAGTGACGGTCAGTTTATAAGCTAACCTGGTGGAGGTGGTTTGTCATAATAGTGTTGAAGGCTGTTCCCTTGAATTCTACTTTAAGTCATGACTCAGGGCTGAATCAAGGGTGAATTTGGGGTGAATCAGGACCACACAAAACCAGAGCAAGCAACAGCAGAGGTGTGCCCTGTGAGTCACGGACAAGCCACAGCTCTTCTGCCCTGGGGTGTCTATGGTTTTCAACCAATGGGCTCAACACCTGAGGCTGGGTAACTTTTCCGGAGCATCAAGTTATTAGACTCTTAACTGATGTGTGCACGAGAAAGGTATGAGCAGTCTCGTTTAATGTTGGTACGGTTAAAAGTCACTTTGAAGCACAGAATCTTTTTTGTTGTGGTTGAGAAAGGGTGGGCTGCATGCTCTAATGGAGACACAGCAGCAGCCCTAGACTCTGTCTATTTATCATACACAGTGGCCAGTAGGAGCACCATCCCTTATACCAGGGAAGCGTCTGTGGAGGACGGTCTCAGGCTATCACCCTCGAGAACAAAGTGGAGACGGTAATTTCTGCACCAATCCTATATCCATCCTAAAACTAGGGGACAAGTTTGCCTAGCCTGTGGTTCTGAGTCATTGTGTTAAGTCAAGAATCTTTTTTTTTTTTTTTTTTTTTGATTTTCGAGACAGGGTTTCTCCGTAGCTTTTTGGTACCTGTCCTGGAACTAGCTCTT
>NC_022024.1:893416-911975 GCF_000317375.1 Microtus ochrogaster
GGCTGGCCTCGAACTCACAGAGATCCACCTGCCTCTGCCTCCCGAATGCTGGGATTAAAGGCGTGCGCCACCACCGCCCAGCTTAAGTCCAGAATCTTATGGTGACCAAAGTACGGAAAATAAGTGTCAGCAGAATGCTCAGTCGTAAATGGGGCATTTATATCACCAACCCACCAAGGCTCAAGGACCATCTCTCAAGAGAAGGCAGAAAGACTGTGAGAGCCAGAGAGAAACTTTGTCTTCTAACATGACAGGATTTTTATGCTCATGAGTTCATAGCTGCTGTGGTTGCCCAAACAAGACCTGAACAAGTTCAAGCCAGTTACTATTTCAGCATGAAGCAGGGAGACCTCAGGAGCCTCACCTCTAACTGAGGAGCTATTGACAGCCAATGGCTGCTGGAGTAGGGAGAGCCATTTCCTTCAAGGATGTGGCCATTGGTAGGGGCCAATGGATGCTCCCATACCCGTGAGTCCATAGTGCAAATCGGACAAAGTGAATTAAAACAAAAACAAAGAAATGACATGAAGTTTGGAGAAGGCAGGGATGTAGGAGTCAATCTTAATCTAGGAGGAGCGAGGGAGATGGATGGAGGTGAATATGATCAAAAATACATTGTATGAAATTCTCAAAGAAATAATGAAAACAGTATATGCGCAACACTGCTGCTGCCTCCACCCCGCCTGCTGTCTTTCCACTTTTATTGCAGGCAAATGCAGCTCATATAACACAAAGACAAATCTTGAAACGTTTTGGCGGGTAACCATCATACGGTGATTGTCCAGAGACCCAGAGTTCCCCGGGGAACTGAGAAGTGGAGAAGAGAGGATCGGTTGATTACAGGGCACAGCTGGGAGCCACATCACTCCAGGGCTACTGTTTCTGAAGTAAGAAGAGAGAGACTGAGCTGGGAGAAAAAATTCTGCTTTTAAGAGATTTTTTCCCCCCTCTGACTTAAAGGTCATGCATCTGCTAGTTATAAGAATGTTCTTAACCACGCAAGTTTCAGTAAAAATCAAAATCAAATGCTGCTAAGGAAACTGGTTTTTATTTTGAGCATCACCTTAGCAAATAAGGAAAATAGTAACGTGATGGGACGCAGTGACTTGAAGTTCTCAGTGGTGTGGTAGGCAGTGCCAGGGAAACCGCAGACAGGATTTTCTTTGCTAAAGTGTGGAAACATTTATTTTAATCTTTTTTCCTTGTCTCAAAGATGAGGCCAGAATGGTGCTGTCAAAGCCTGATTCACACGTAATTCACCCCAACAACAACAGCTGTATCTCAAGTGCGAGAGCATGAAGAGACTCGTCCAGGCAACGTGGGAATTTGGGGCAGTCTAGAAGGGAATTCCCTAGCTGTTTTAATCAGTGCTAGATATTTGATTTCTGCTTCCTCCTGGGGGAAGCTGGTGGGAAGCAGGGAGTCTTTGAAGAGGTGGTTACAACCAGCTCATCAGAAGCAAAATGAGAGTTCTTTCTAGAATGCTCACTGTACTGGGAAAACAGACCAAGCAAGGATTCAAAAGTCAGTAAAGAAAGACAAAAAAGAGGGGGGCGGCCTTTGTCAGTTGACAACACCAGGACTGGGGGCTGGGCTGAGCGAGGCTCCTTGCTTGTTGCTTCTCAGCTCTGAGACAAACGTTGAGGTTTAGGGGGGCTGAGGCAGAGGTTCTCCAAAACGTCTCTACGAGACTCCAGAGAGGTGGGGGTTCTGAAACATGCATCTGTGAGACTCAGGTGTCATGTGTAGCTCCCTCTCCCTTGTCACGCTTTTATTCTCAGGGTTTCGGGCTGGGAAAGTAAAATGACAACAGAAATCACTAAATGTCTTAGCTAATGCCTGGTCAAAACTAGCACTAACTGAAATCCATTATTTTGTTTTCTGCATTTTTTACTGGAGGTTTTTATTCGCAGCCATCAATGGTCACACAGTACCTTTGCCGTTAACATGTGTTGTCTGGATGATTAATTGGAGCTGGTAATAATTGCGCTCAACATCTGTTTTGGATTTGCAGTGGGTGTCTGTGCTTACTGTGGAAAGCCTAGGCATGACGCTGAACCCTTCAAGGGACCTCCACAAAAGGACTGATATTACCACTCCGCTTTTACAAACAAGGAAACTCAGCTAATAAAGGGCAGACACAGAGATAAATCTAGGTAGCCTGATCCCAGAAGCCACACTTTCAGGACACCTCACCAGAAAGAAGGGGAAGCCAGTCTGGAGTGGGAGATTCTGACTCCTGCTGGGGACTATCTCTGGGCAATAAACCCCGGAAAAGAAGAATATAGCCTCGCACTGATGAATGGAATTAAATTGAAGACCCAGACATTGAGTCCACACAACTCCAGACACCTGATGTTAGCCAAAGAAGCCAAGAACAAAAGAGAAAAGACACCGTCTTCAGCAATTCTGCCACATGCAGCCACCGGGTTTGACCTGCGCCATTAGTGTTAGCTGTCTTTCCCAGTTTGCTTTCACCCTTCTCTTCCCAGCCCCCCCCCCCACTTAATTCTTTTATTCTAGTTTCTTCTTTATCTCTCCACGACACTTCTGCCCCTTCCTTGGTAGATGCTCTCTTCCCCACTGGTTTCCTACTAGGTACCTAACCTCTGTGGCTAGTCAGATTGAAGCATACATATAGAAACCTCAATCTATATCTAATATCACATATAAGAGAAAACATAATATTTTTCTTTGGGGGTTTGGTTATTTCAGTCAGGATGATTTCTTTTCTGGCTTCATTCACTTATTTGAAAACTCCTAGTTTAATTTATCTTAATAGCTGAATCATATCCCATTATGTAAATGTACCTCATTTTCATTTTTCATTCATCAGTTGATTGGCATCTAGGCTGCTTCCAATTTCTGGCTACTTCTGAATAGAGCAGCAATGAACATGGATGAGAACGTTGTACTATGTTGAGTCCTTTGAGTATATATACTCAAGAGTGGTATAGATGAATCTTGGAATAGATTTTTAACTTTTTGAGGAATTTCCACACTGATATCCACAGTGGCTGTACCAGTTTCTAGTCTCACCAACAATAAATAAATATTGCCATTTCCCTACATCCTCACCAACACATTCTGTCGTTTGCTTTATTGCTCTGGCTATTCTGGTTGGGGTAAATTAAAATCTCAAAGTAGTTTTAATTTGCATTTTCATGATGGCTAACAATGTTGAATATTTCTTTAACTCAGTCATTATCTTTCATCTTTTGAGAACTCTCTGCTTAGTTCTGTACCCCATTTTCCCGTTAGCTCATTTGTTTTCTTGATGTCCATTTTTTTAAGTTCTGTATATATTCTAGATACTAACCATCTCTCATATGTATAATTGGTAAAGATCTTTTCCTATTATGTAGACTGCCACTTTTCCTGAATGATGCCATATAAAAAGCTTTTTGTTTTCAAGAGGTCCCATTTATTAATTGTTGCTCCTAGTACCTGTGATACTGGTCTTCTATTCAGAAAGTCCTTTCCTGTGTCATGAGTTCAAGGCTATGATCCACTTTCTCTTCTATCATATTGAGCATATTAAACCTTTTGTTAAGTCCTTGATGCATTTGGAACTGATTTAACACCAGTCGGTCCTCATAGAGAAGTTTCTTCCTGCATAGACGAGGATTAACACAGTGGCTCACAACTGGACAATGTTCAGAGAATGAGGCTTTGGAGCACTAAGTCCTAAATGGTATGTCCTCATCAAACTCTTCCTGTCAAGACTCACGTGTCTATATAGAAGAGAAGGCAGGAAGATTGTAAGAGACAGAGGTGATGGAGGACACCAAGGAAACAGTGTCTTCCTGACCCAACAGAAGTTAGGCACTTAAGAACTTACAGAGACCACAGCAGCACACACAAGACCACCCATTGTCCTTCATACACCCCTGGCCATGTTTAGTATCACAGAAAATTGAATAAATACAACAAAATGAAACTAAAGCCACAAGCCTTAAGAAGTCAATTTAAAAAAAGATATATGGGAAATATTTTCTCCTTTTACATATCTATTGCTTTAATTTAAATATTCATATATTATTCTGTGCTCAGAAAACAAATGTTTAAGAACATTGGGCTTGCTGCCCTGAGATTCACACATTTCAGCGACTCTCTCAAATGCGTAAAGAGCTCCTGAAAAACTCTTCCCTTTGTGTCAAGATGTCAGAGAAACCAGTGACCAACTGAGGTCAACTGAGGCACAGCTGCTGGGGCTGGATCATCTGGGAAATGTCTAGGATATCACACACATTGTGTTTATGCTGCTCTGGAATCTCAGGCATTGCCAAGAAACACCGTGTTTTCTTTCCCCTGTGTGAGAGAAAACAGTGAATCCTGCCTTGCAGGATCAGCTTAGGGCTTGTGAGTCACATTTGTAACACCCACAAGCCGCTGGGGCTCCTCGCTCACTGCTTTTGGACCGCTGAGCCCTTGCTTTTTTTTCGTACAGAAGATCCAACTGATTGCCGGCCTCATGGCTTTTCAATAGAAGGCTTTCTGCCTGGTAATATTTTCCTTCCTGGTTGTCCCTGTGATTTTATACACGGATGCCTCAGTTGATATGGAATCCTGCTGCGACAGCTGCTCTGTCATCAGAGAGGAGGAGACTTCAATAGAGAAAATAGCTCCATAAGACTGGACTGTGGGCAAGCCTGGAGGGCATTTTCTCAATTAGTGATTGATGGGGGAAGTCCAGTCCATTGAGGGTGGTGCCATCCCTGAGCTGGTGGTCCTGGGTTCTATGAGAAAGCAGATTGAGCAAGCCGTGAGAAAGCCAGTAAGCAGCACTCCTCCGTGGCCTCTGCATCAGCTCCTGTCTCCAGGTTCCTCCCCTACTTAAGTTCCTGTCCTGACTTCCTTCAGTGATGTACTATGATGTGGGAGTGTAAGCCTAATAAACCCTTTCCTCCCCGACTTGCTTTTGGTCATGGTATTTGATCACAGCAAAAGTAGCCCTAACTAAGATAGAAATTTGTGCCAGGATCCTTGCAGTATTGCTGTGACAGACCTGACTAAATTGTTTTGGGGAGGATTGTGGAAGGACTATGAAACTCTGGGCTAGAAAAAGCCAGTGAGTATCAAAAGCTTGGTGTGTTGTTCTGTGGGAATTTGGAAGGTAAGAATGTGGAGAGAAATGCAGGCAACTGAGGCCTGGCTTGATGAGTTCCGGGACAAATTTGAGAGTCACTCTAAGTTTCTGTTGGGGCCGATGAATATTCTGAGTTAAGAAACAGTGGTTCTGGTTAGCTGTGGCTGAAGAACTAGCTGCGATTAACAAGATGTCTAAAGTGCAAAAGTGAAACCTTAGCTTTGCTGGAACAATTGATGCTGGTCAGCTGGAGCTGAGAAATTAGTGGTGATCGAGAAGACACCAGCATCCTTGAGGCAGAATCTTCTGGGAAGCATTTCCTCAGAGTCAGCTTGAAGCAGCCAACATCGTCTCTTATGCTGGCAGCAAACTTGGTCATATAAGAAGTCAACTCAGGTGGTCCTGGGTTTGAAAGCATGAAGGGGCCATGGAGAGCAGCTAAGACTGGCACTGTATGGCAGGATTGGAGTTCCAGAAGAGCCTGGGAGAAGCTGGTGGTGAAAGTGCAGCCCAGATTGTAGCAGAATACACCAATATTTTGAGATGCCCATATCATGGGATAACCACCAAGTAACAGTGGAGCTAGCTGGAGCTTGAAGATAAGTTTAGAAGGTGGAGCTGGAGAAGTGGGCCAAGCCCTTTGGAGAATCCCACATGATGGTGAGTGGAACCCAGTCACTAGACACTGAGATATTTACACTGTCCTTTGTTCAGATCGTGACTGTGTCCTAGTTCTTTCTTCTTAAAATAAAAACATACCTTGCTTATTTTTTTTGAATTCATAGGAGCCCACAGTTGATAACTGGTAATTTTAAAAGAAACTTAGGATTTGAAGAGAGACTGAGGCTTTTAAGTGTTTGGATTTGTAAGAGCGTGGGACATTGTAAGTTTGTAAAATGTTTTATATCTGAGGTTTATATTAATGTGTGATCTTGGCGATCAACAAGAAAGGAAAGGTGGTGGTTTGTGATGTGATGTGTTTGTGTGTCCAATTGGCAGCTGTGCTGGCTACTTTTATGTCAACTTGACACAAGTTACAGTCATCTGAAAGGAAGGAACCTCAATTAGGAAAACGTCTCCATTAAAAGGGGTTGAGGCAAGGCTGTAGGAATTTTCTTATTTAGTGATCAATGAGGCAGGGCTAAGCCCATTCCGGGTAGTGGTTCTGGTTCTATGTGAAAGCAGACTGAATAAGCCATGGGGAAGAAGCCAGCAAACAGCACCCTTCAGTAGCTTCTGCATCAGCAGGATCCTGCCAAGTTTGAATTCCTCTCCTGACTTCCTTCAGTGATGAAATGTGTAAGCTAAATAAATTCTCTCCTCCTGAACTTGCTTTTGGTCATGGTGCTCTGTCACAGCAATAGAAACCCAAACTAGGAGAGCAGGCTAAAGCAGTGTCTGATTATTCTCTGTTATATCCTGCAGCACATTTAGTGGTAGCTAACATGTCCTTGTTCATATGTCGGGTTACCATCTGCTGCCTAGCTCAGCTCACTTCAGTTTGGTCATCCCGGCACTTAGCATAAAAGTGGCCTGTCAATGATTTTACAAGGCATGTTAAAAAAATAGTGATCATAAAGCACAGCGACCATTCTACTTTCTGTGGAACTATGCCTGTGGTCAGCACGAGAGCTGGGAACTGGGCCTGGAGACTTAAACACACACACACACACACACACACACACACACACACACACACACACACACACACACACTGACAGAGAGAGACACGGACACAGGTCGTCCTTTATACAAGAATGCCAACTTTATTGTGCTCCAGGGAAACTTATATAGGGATCCTTAGCCACGCCCAGCTCTCAGGATTTTTCAGCTGCAGGCCTCAGCAGAACCCACTCTCCTGCCATCAAAGTCTCATGCTTAGAGCAGGTGCAGGCACAGATGTTTTGCTCAGTTCACTCCAGCAGGCGAAGGGTCTGAGGCAGGCAAAGAAAGTCAAGGGGCCAGGGATCTGCAGCTCCCAACAAGTGATCATCTTTTGAAAAAATTATTGAGAATATTTCTTTATACTGACTGGTTTCCATAAGATGCCTTAGAAAGGGACAGGCATTTTTCCATTTGAAATTTAATCTTTAATTATGTGTATGTTTGTCTGTGTGCATGTGTGTATGTGTATGTGAGTGCAGAAGCTTGTGGAAGCCAGAAGAAAATACTGGATTCCTTAGGGCTTGGGTTATTGGTGGTCTGAGCTGCCTGAATTGGGGTGTGTGGGTGGAGGATGACTGAACTTGGGGTCTCCGCAAGAGTGGCAAGCACTGTGAACACCGAGTCATGCTCCAGCCTCCACGTCTACATTCTTTAGGAAGAATTTTTAGTAATAATATCTACAATGAGATCTGCTGTCCTCTTCTGGCCTGCAGGTATACATGCAGACAGAACACTGTATATATAATAATAGTAATAGTAATAATAATAATATCTTTTTTCGGTTGGGAGCTGAAACTTTTTCAGGGAAAGTTGAGCTTTTTCAGGAAAACACTTGCAATGCTGTACTTTGAGGCAGTTAGTCTATGATTAACTTTGTGGATAGACCTCATGAGACAGAAAGAGTCAGGGAGGTATTCTGCTCTCGAGTGTACTAAGGAGTGATATTTTGGGAGGATGAGAGGGACAATTCAGGAAGCAGAATTTCCCATCTGGGATTGAGTACAGCAGAAACGGGATAGGACACGTACAAAGCCCTGAACATCGGCTTTGAGCCACCACCGGCTACGCTGCTTAGCAAGATCTGAGTGAAGAAACAGGAAGAAGGGACGTGGGAAGGCCCAATGTAGCTGAGTACAGGTTTAGGGCTCAGTAGCACTTGTGGGCTAGATGGAAAGATCTGAGCTGAATTTCAGTCTCCTGTGGCAGTGGGAGTGCGGGACTCGCTGAAGTCTCCAGAGGGTGTGTGTTAGTGGAGGGGGGGATAACGGCGAAATCTTCAGCTACAACAGCAGCGTGAAGGGGCAGAAAGGGAGGGGGACTGAGAAGAGAGCCAAGTTGCAGAGAATCAAAATGAGCCTGGCAGACAGCAGAGGAAGAGGGTGTGGTGGTTGACACCAGATGCCAAAGAGCAGGTGGCAAGTGCTCAGACTGGAAACCCGTCCTCCGACTGCCAATCTGTGGTCACCACTAACCTTTGGCGTCAGAGGTGTCAGTGATCCGACGAGACAGAGCTTAGAAAGCAGTGGGCTGGGTAGAAAAATGGCAAGAAATAATTAGCATTCATCTGTGGGAACGTATGGGACCCACTGTTGTTCTGTGGTGTCTTCTACCAAGCACTGTGCATAAACTGGCATTTCCTATTACCTTGGGGTGAACTAAGACATGCCTTAAAGGAAAATAGACACATCAGGGTCTTTCTGTGCCACAGTAGCATTTAAATCAAAATTTCTGCCCTTATTCTGGTGCCCAATACCATCACTTTTGAGTTTTTTTTTCTTTGTTTCCCAAGGATCTGCCTTTTCAAGCTGCTTGAATACTTTCCCCAGGAACCAAAGATGGAAGTTCTCTTGTTCGTTCTTCACATGAAAAATACATTTCAGGCCAATTTCCCTCTAGAAAAAAAAGTCAAAAGTCAGATGGACAGAATTGTGTTTTGAAATATAACTAACAAAAAATTGTTACTATTTATTATTTTTTTACTATTTCTTTTACTGTTACTGTCCTTAGTTCCTTTCAAAATTCTAGATCCTCAAAACACAATTTTTGTTACAGTGTACCCTTTCAGTGGCTGAATGTATTTTTAGGAGAGTACCTAAAGGTTTAGAAATTGTCTTATGTTTGAAGACTACGGCACTTTCTTGCCTAAGTATTCCATGAATTGAGATTTTGCATTATGTATGTATGTATGTATGTATCTGTCTGTCTGTATGTATGTCTATCTACCTACCTATCTATATCACACAGTATGGTTTATGTTTGCAGAGGAGCACGACCTTGTGATCCCTGTGGGGTAGAGAGAAAATTTTAATTTTACTTTCAGAAAGCCCGTTTCCTTTGGTGTAATATGCTTGAGAAATTTCATTCAGAATTCCCAGGTTTTTGCCATGGCTTCTGCTAAGAACTCCCCAGCACTCTAGCAGGGCATCTTTATCCACAGCTTCAAGAGGTGCCCTGTCTGAAGGAGAATTAGGTAGGAACAGAAGCTGACAGAAGCGGCCAGGCTCAGCTGGTTGTGTGAAGTTGGCGGGTGTGAAACTGGGGCTTTCAGGTTGTTTACAGTAAGGGCGATGTGGGTGGGCAAGGCTTCCTCCAGCCAGCAATTCTGAGCAGCCTGCAACACCCTGGTCACCTGGGCTTATTTCATAGCTGTGCCAGCTCTCTGTCTCTGCCTCTCCTATATAAGATGAAGCTATAGCTCACACCTAAGAAGATGCCTGTGACCTGTGACCCACCCCCCATCACATCCTCCCCTCCCCGTGTAGCCAGAGACTGTTTACTGAGAGCAGCAGCAGCTTGTTCGGGAACCTGTAGCTGTGTACTTCCGATGAGTGACCAAGATGTTTGCGGGTGTGCTGACTCACTCAAGAACTTCAGAGAGCCGCTGGGCTGTGGGTGGGAGAGTGTGCTGTGGCTGATTTTCCAGCATGCTACAGCAGGGCGAGGGATGGAAGTGGCAAGTGAGGAAGTCAGAACACGATTACCATTACCGTGCTGTTCCGAATAAAACAGTCATTTCCTTTCCACGTCTCTCGTTGTGATACCTCAGTGATCAGTTTCTGGATGGGGCAGAATTTTAGGAACACTGACAGATGCATGGCTGTATTTGCTGAGCTCTTAAGCAATGGCCTGGGTGTTTTTCTAAATGTTGTCCATGAATTATTCGCGCCTTTGTCACCTTCTGAGGCATCTATTGACATCTATTAGCATGTCTGTATTTTAACCAGGGGCAGCTGAAGCTTGGGGACAGAAATAAATAGTGGAGTCATAATTGTCTTTCAAAAACGTTAATAAGCTTTCTAGTTAGGAATTTATGGTAATGTAACATGCTGAGTGCTTAGAATATAAAAACAATGAAAACACAACTCAATGATTTTAGGTTTCAACACTACTTAAAAGAATGATTCTGTTTTCTACTTGGAGGAATTATGAAGCTTGTTTGTAAGTGCAATTTCTCAGTGCATTTAACACTGTCAGTGAGAAAAAGTGTACCTGGTAATTCTTTCTCTTTTCTCACTCAGTGGGTTTCACTTTATTGAAGGAAGAGCTGGAGGAGATATTAACAGATTGAGAAAATGCCCGGAGCATCAGAGAACAGTGAGCAAAGATTTTACGTGGAACTGCACAGGCTTCTTAAAATGGAAGTCAAATCAGACACACTTAAATTAAGTAATTAAATTTGTTATTGTACATAATAGTTTAATATTTTACATTGGCATTTTAGGGAGAAATAGTTAAAATAATGCATGGTATTTTTTTTTAAAAAAACAAACTAGTGATGGTTAGTGTATTCAGGGAAAAAGATGAATAAAAGGGTAAATACCTGCCTGACAGCCCTCGACATGGCTGGGCAGGCATACCAAGGCCTGGGTGAGCAGAAGACAGCCACAGCCTCCCTGCTCCTGTCCCCAGTGCTCGGGGGTCAGGGCGGGTGAGTGCCACTAGGTGGACAGGTATGTGGGGAAGAAGTGGGAGAGAGGGGGAGGTGGAGCGGTTCCTGCACTGTGGGGAGAGGAGGAGCTGAAGATGCAGTGGGAGTGAGGAACAGGCCGATCCGAGAGACTTATACTGCCGCCTGGGGCCTTGTGATGTCCTAGCTGGTGCTGTGGCTGAGAGCCATGTCTGGATCCATGGCTGGGGTCCGTGTTGATGTCCCTGAGTTGGGTTACCACTGGGGGTTATGGGAGAGCTGGGCCCAGTGGCCTGGGCACTAGAGAGCTGGTCCCACCCCTCATCTGCCTCCTAAGTGGGTAAGCTGCCCTCCACCAGGAAAACTAGCCCAACTGGTGTGAGAGCTGGCCCCAATCCTTGATGACCCTGGGAGAACTTCCCCCTCTTCCCACAAGCCCACTGAAAAGGAAGAGCTGGCTCTGAACACGGGAAAGTTGGCTCCACACCTTACCATGTGCACAGGAGATGCGGCTCCAATGGCATGTGCACAAGAGAACTGGCCCTGACCCTCATCTGAGGGGCCAACCCTGGTGGAGGCCTGGACAGACCAACTCAACAGCCACCCAGGCCCACCCCAACATCTAGCCCACTCATGACCTGCTGGAGCTCATGAAGAAACTGGTCCTGAGGAACTAAATCTGCAGGATCTCTGTGACGGGCGGGGGGGGGGCGGGGAGGGAGGCAGCAGCAGAACGGCATCTGAGAGGAGTTTCGGTGAGGGTCCAGTATTGATGGTACAGAAGAAGCCAGAGGCCTTGAGCCAGACCGGCAACTCGTTACAATAAACATTTGCAAGTAAAGCTGTTTGGGTGAGACACATCTCAGTTCCTCTGCCACTGCCGAGGCAGGGGTATGGCATAGAGATGGGAAAGATGAAGTGAAGCGTGGGTGAGGGTGGACATGGGAGGACTGGGACATGAATGGGATTGGGGAGCATAATGGGAAATTCCCAAAGAATCAGTAAAAGAATTGTGCTGATTAATGAAAAGAATAAAGACCAACGTATAGATGTCAATTACACTTCCTAGGCCATCCATTCTACTTTCCTTCCCTGTAGTACAGAGTTTTAATTTCTGAGTTTTGCTTTATATGCACTTCTTTTCTAAGACTTAATTTGTAAATGCATAGTAAACAAGAGAGGGCTTTTTCCATTTCATTGTTTCATAGCCTAAAGTTTTAGTTTATCATGGAAGAAAATGGGACTACTGGGGACTCGCTCCCACTGAGGTAACTTTCAGATGTAGAAGTTTGATGAGTTAAGTTCACTGCTAAACGGCAGAAGCCGGTCTGGTCCAGACAGCTTGATCCAGTATTTTTGTTGATGTAACTATTTTTTTCTCGCAGCTGAACACTATGCTCCCGATATATACATCCAGTGGTTAGAAACAGGGAAAGAGCTAATTCAGAGCTTGCTCCCTACGTCAGGCAACCCTACATAGAAACCTCACAGCATGTGCCTACCAAGAGACCCTAGTGTTGCCCTGTAACAAGACTGCACACCCATGTCATTTCTGTGTTTGTGTTTATGCACCTCTAAAGTGCAGGTTTTGGGGGTGGCTTCCCTGTGGGAGCATCTTCACCCCTGTCTTTTGAAGAACCTGGGCTAGATCAGCCATTTATTGTAAGATGCTTGTGATGACTGATGAAGAAAATGTCTTTCACTGTGAGAAATTCTCATTGTTTCCCTCCACATCACCAACTACTCCCTTGCACTATTGCCCACGACTCTTTCTTCCTCTCCTTCCGCAGCCCCGTTGGAGTTTTCTTGAAGTCTGCTATTGCCTGGTGTGCCCTGACCCACAGTCTTTCTTTGAGCAGTTTGCTGAAGCAGGAGTGACATATTGGTCAGCCACACTCCTGCCAGAGTGTGGAGCAATATAGGCCCTTACTTTTCTGCTCTTTATTTAGCTCTTGGAAGGACTTTAGGCCCCTTCAGTAACAAGGCTCCCTCTTGTTCATACAGTTTTCTTGCTTCTCTCCTTCCTGGTTCTCTGTCTTTACCTCATCTTCTTCTTAGGAGTTGCTTTGCACTGAACACAGTCAATCCTCAGAGGAATATTTCCCGTCTCTGAGTCAGGAATATCATCAGTCCTGTATTCATTTCTGAAACCAACTAACATGGGCCAGTGTTTGGTATGACCCAGAGCTTTCTGCTTTACAGGAGCTGAAATCCAGCCATTTACTAAATCCTTGCAGAGAAATGCGAGCTGGAAATCACTGAGTCAGGGAGTTGGTGAGAACCGGAAACACTTCCTTCTCGTGGGCTTGGTTTCTGTAGAAGGATCCTGATAATCAGCACAGAAGCAAATATTTGTCAGAGTGGGTGGCCGTGGTAAAGATCTGAGAACACGGTCAGCTACTAGAGAGAAGCCCATGACAAAAATCTATACGAGCAAGAGGCCTCTGAACAGAGGCCAAGTGAACTGGTGAGGGGCTCTTTGGAGAAGAAACTCTGGGAAGATCTGAGGGAACAGTGAAGTCTCCAAGTTGGAGTGTACTTATAATGTCTGCAGAGAAGTAGAGGGCCAGCAGCCCTGTAAGGCAACGCTAAGGCCTGTAGGAGGCATGTGGCCCCACGGCCTCTAGAAACACTGTAGCTGGGGAAACAAGGTTCAGAAACACAAAAATTAAAAGTTAATTATTCTTCTGGTAAGGTTCTGTTTCTGAAGACAACACTTGCTTATGTCACTGAACATAGAGAAGTCATACTGGTAGCTAACTAAAACCTCCATCTAGACTGACTAGCATTCATGATGCTGGAAGATACTCTACACGCTGCTGGAAGAGAAAGGTAATCATCAATTTCGTCAACTGACCTGTGACGGTTACCAGCCTTCAAGATACTTTAGTGCCATAGTGCCACAAATGTTATGGGAGTAACCAACTACTTTAAAAAAAATTGGACTTGAAGTCCATTCCATGAGATGGAACTCACACCCGACACTGCTAAAGTGACTGAGAATAGAGAGGTCATGAGTCATAGGGGAATGCTTACTACTATTATGCTTCTAAGGAAACATAGCAACAAACTGATTTCTAATGACATATTACTATGCCAGTAGATTGGTGGCAGAGATGAGGTTTGGTTCTAAACAATCCCATTTCATGCTACTTCTTTAATCAAATGACTAGAAATCATATCTTGACTTTTAAGCTTACCAACTGGATGATGAGGACAGACTCCAGATATCTAGAAACTTGCACTTCCCCCTGGAAAGTGGGTAGCAGCAGCTGGAGTGTCATGATACCGAATGAAGTTTGTGTGTAGAACTGACAGCTAGTAAGAATTCAAGAGGAGTTATTGGTCCCGACTCATGATCACACATTAGCTTGACTTTGATCTTGGTATTTATTTACTGTATAAATACTGTATAATTTGCAAAGACAGGGCAGTACAGGGTTAAGCATTTGAAGATTTGCCTCTGGTTCATAGCAGCTAGTTGCTAGGCATCTTACTAAAATATTCTTGTCTCTATCTTTAGCTGACTTCCTAGTGCATTTGCAGCAGCCTAGAAAACGCAACTGCAGACCCGGTCTTTGCCCATGGCAATGACTTAGCCTCCTGTGTTCCTGTGCTCCAATACAGAATGTCATGCAGAATTTAGAAGCTTGTATTTTTTGATCACATGATCTGGCTTCTGAAGAAGAGCTGTGGTACAGAATTTTATAACAACCACAAGAATGAAGTTCTGATCGCATCTCAATCTACCTCTTCACTTATGTGGTTGCTGTTTGCTCATTTTGACCCTGCAGAGTAAGGGTTCTAAGATAAAGAGGAAGATGGCTGCCTCATACACTCCACATAAATGGGAAGAAAAACATTTTTTCTTGGGTAATCCCATCTGCACCATGTTTAACAAGTTTCCATTTTTATTTTCACAAAAATATCTGTTGCTTCTCTTCAACTTTCCTAATTTTTAAAATTTTTATTATTTTTTTTTATTTTACATGCACATTTGTGTGAGGGTGTTGGTTCCCTTCAAACTAGAGTTACAGGCAGTTGAGATCTGTCATGTGGGTGCTGGGAATTGAACCCAGGTCCTCTGGAAGAATAGCCACTTCTCTTAACTGCTGAGCCGTTTTCCAGTCCCTTCTAGTTTTTTTTAAAGGTGTGAGTGCAGTTCATGCTTGAATCTTTCCCCACTCTCCCAGATTCTTGTGTTGTTGGTCCACGTGGGTCTAGGTTTAGCATTTGGCTGCTCTATTAGCTGTGAGACTCTGAGCTCTCTGCTAAATCTTCCTAAGGCCAGGTTTTCTTACCTATAGATTAAAAATTACAGTGTGTAACTCCTGGTGAAGGGCTACATGAGACAATTTGTGTAATCCATTTGCACAGTGCTACATTTTTCATAGGTAAATGATGTGGGTAAGGAGTAGGCAGCACGTGAGGAAGAAAACACAAATAGGCATAAAACACAAGAAACTAGAACAGGAAAGAAGAGCAGGAAGAATAGGGAATAAGTGCTCAATGGCTAAAGGAGAGAAACACACCTTGCTGTGGAGAAGAGGCAAGGATTCAGACAGAAGATAAGGTTCTGCTGTTCACCAAGGACTGCACAGTCAGAAGCAGACCTGCAGGATGTCTCTCACTCTTATCTCCAAGATGTAATCTCTCCAGAAACTCTGTTTTGAGGTTTCTATGGGAGGAAGAGTCTCAAGGAAGTCAGTAAAGCCATAGATAACCCGATATACTTACTGGGGGAAGAGCAACAGGTATTCTCCTGATTTTTTTTTTTGACAAGACGCCGTAGGGTATTGATGAAAAACTTTTGAATCAGATCACGAGAAAGCATTTATGTTTTGAGAATCTAATTTTCTTTCTCTGGCTACTATCCTATTGTACTATGTCATTTTAATGTCTTCAGTGTGGATTACTTTCTTGAGCTGTTATAATAAAAAAAAACCATGCAGACTGGATGATTTAAGCAAACATTTACACCTCTTGATGGAGACTGAACAGTCTATGACTGAACCATTGGTAGATTCGGTTTCTGGTAAGACCCAACTTGCTCCTGTGGCCCACATGGTAGAAATGACTAGGTAACTCTGTACATCATTAGTGAGGTCATTAGTCCCACCAATATAGACTTCCCCTTACAATCTAATCAGAGTGCAAAGGCCTCAGCACTAAATTCCATCCCATTGGAGGCTAGGTTTCCATATCTGACTTTGGAGACCGGCCTTCTGCCAATAGGATGGTAGGGTAAATTGTGTCTTAGCTTTCTGCTATAACAGTGCCCTCAGGAAAATAATCCTAAAGAGAAAAGCTTTAAATTTGATCATGGTTTTAGGGTTTTTATTTCATGATAGGTATGGCCTATTGCTTTGAGGTCTCTCATGGGGGACTAGCACACATGGGCCAGATTTGTTCACCTCATGATGGATGCAGTAGTTTGAAAGAAAATGGCCCCCATAGGCTCGTAGGGAGTGGCACTATTAGGTGTGGCTTTGTTGGAGGAAGTGCATCACTAGGGGATGGGCTTTGAAGTCCCCAATGCTCGTCAGGTCTAAAGTGACATTCACTTCCTGCTGGTGCGAATCCAGATGTGGAACTCTCAGCTTCTTCTCCAGCACTATGTCTGCTTGGATGCCATTATGCTCCCCGCCACCATGATGAACCTCTGAACTGTAAGCCAGCCCTAATGAGATGTTTTCCTTTGTAAGGGTTGCTTTGGCCATGTGTTTCTGCACAGAATTAGAAATCCTAACTAAGACAGTAGAGAATTAAAAGAGAAAATAAAGGGACAGAGTGGTGTCCCATCTCCCCTTCAAGGACATCTGTCCAATGACAGGCTGAGGCTACCTCATCTAGTTTCTACCTCTTCTCAACAGTGCTAAGATAGAAGCTGACCCTTTCACATGTTTGCCCTTGGGAGCTGTTCCTGATCCAAACGAAAGCAAATGTCTGGTATTACTTTAAGCAGGGCACTGAAGGAAAGGAGATAATATCAACTCCATATACAGTGTGGACTCCCTGGGTCCAAGTATTATGGATGTACAGATGAAATCAAGATCTTTGCTCATAAAACCTTTTGGTTAGCACAATTGCAGTAGTTGAATCATAGCTAAGGTTGGTGGCTTAAAACCATGTCAACCATTGGGCATCTCCCTTGATTCCTAGGCTCAGCTAGTAGTTTTTCTGCTGGTCTTGGTGACAATTGTCATAACAGATTTCTGTTGTTATGCGCAAATCACTTGGGGTCAATAACTCCTCTTGAATTCTTACTAGACGTTAGTACTACACTCTTAACTTCATTCGGTATCATGACACTCAGCATGACACTTCAGCTGTTGCTACCCACGTTCCCGGGGGAAGTGCAAGTTTCTAGATGTCTGGAATCTGTCCTGCTCATGCAGTTGGTGAACATGAAAGTCAAGCTATGCTTTCTAGTCATTTGATTAAAGGAGCAGCATGAAATGGGGTTGTTTAGATCCAAACTCCATCTCTGCCACCAATCTACTGACATAGCAATGTGTCATTAGGGGTTGCTGTGGTCCAGCTGTGTCCTGGGTTCAGGTCCTGAGATGGAGAAGGAGCTTTGGCATGAAGAAATGAATTGTCCGACCACCAGATGAGTTTCACACAAGTGGCTGGCCCCGAATAGCTCTAGCCATCTTTATTTATACATCAAAAACAAGCATATTTTTTCCATACTAACAAATAAGTTTTTCCCATACTCCAATGTTAACCTCTGACAAAAATAAATATGTCAAATATGATTTTACCAACTTTTACATAAAACATCTTTGAACCCAAAACAACATTTATCATTTTGCTAGCTTGGCCAAATACCAAGCTAGGTACATCTTGTCTTTACAAGACTAAAGGTAATAAACATAGGCACACGTTTTCAAGGACAATATTATTCAAAACATATTTATAGAAATAGGGTTGATTTGCCTCTGATGCTGTCAGTGCTTAATGGAAAAAGCTCCTGGGGTGTGAAGTGACAGCTGTCATCCACAGACAGGAAACCTGAGACACATTCGCGCACAAAGAATTTTAGGGAAAAATATTCAAGAAAAAATGGCGTTTACAGGAATGATCATATCTATCCCATGTGTGATTGACAAAATAACACTAAAACCACGAAGAGAATCATGAATATTAAGAGAAAAGAAAGCATGCAGGTATGCAGGTTGCGGGGTCCCTGCAGAGTTCACTGACCCTTGCTCAGTGAGACTGTCCCCGTGGGCAAGCATGGCTCTCAACAAGGAATCACACTGTCCCAGTGGGCAAGCATGGCTCCCAACAAGGAACCATTTTCTTTCCATGTTCCTTTAGTAGGATAGTAGTAGTGAGCTGACTATTCGCTGACTAATAGTAGTAAGGCTGACTATTCTCAGACACATTCTGAGTTTCCACTGAGTCTAGAAACTGCTGAGTCAAAGCACGGAATAGAGTCTTATTTTTCTGTACAGACAGACCATTTTATTATACCAAGGCCTTTGAAAAATCCCCAGAGTCCCAAAGGAGGAGTTGCTCTTTGAAATTAGTACCCTCCGTATATATATACATATATATGAACTATTTATAAATATTTCTTCATACAAATATAGTTCTTCATGTTATGGTGACTCTCCCAATCCTAAAATTATTTCGTTACTACTTTTTAACTGTAATTTTACTGCTGTTAAGTTTCATAATATAAACATCTATGTTTTCTTTTTATTTATTTATTTTTTATTGAAAAAATTTCCGCCTCGTCCCTGCCTCCCATTTCCCTCCCCCACTTTATTCTCCCTCCCTCTCCAGTCTGAAGAGCAGTCCGGATTCCCTGCCCTGTGGGAAGTCCAAGGTCCTCCCCCCTCCATCCATGTCCAGGAAGGTGAGCATCCAAACAGGCTAGGCTCCCA
>NC_022024.1:913027-929670 GCF_000317375.1 Microtus ochrogaster
ACCAGCAATGGATGAGTGTACCCCTTTCTCTACAACCTCTACATCTATGTTTTCTGATGGTTTTAGGTGACCTCTTGTAAAAGGGGTCACACTCCATCGGTTGAGAACCACTATTTCAAATCAACAATGTAACGATTAGGTAAGGAAAAGTGGTCCAGATTCTCATGTGTTCAAGTGTTGGAATATCGGGTAGGAGATATGTTATAGACATAACAACCTTCCACCAGTAAGCTCCATTCCATATTAGCATGCAGGTCTTTGTAGGTTAAACTGCATTTGAAATGACTAGATGCTTCTTGTGTGTTAGACACCAACCATGAGAAAACCAGCTGAAACCTGCTTCTTAGGAAAACCCTGTCTGTACAACTGGGTTGTATTGAAGCAGCTCAGTTGCCCAGCCTGGACAGCTAGCTGTTTCTCAGCTGCCTTTATTTATTTTTTTTGTTTTGTTTTTTTTTTTTTTTTTTTTTTTTTCGAGACAGGGTTTCTCTGTGGTTTTGGAGCCTGTCCTGGAAATAGCTCTTGTAGACCAGGCTGGTCTCGAACTCACAGAGATCCGCCTGCCTCTGCCTCCTGAGTTCTCAGCTGCCTTTAAAATAAATGTATTTTTAAAGGTTTAACTCATAACTTATTCGTTCTTAAAGCTTTTCAGTGGCACCAAATTGCCAGAGCTTTCAAACACGGTATTTTGTGTTATGAATGGAGACCAGGTTTTTGGTTTAAACCCTAGAATAGGCTATTTTAAGCTCACGAATATCTTGTTTGAACAATAGTATGAGTAACCGGCTAGATGGAGCTGGGAATCTGTGGATAAAGGTAGCTACCCGTCTTCACACTGCAGCTCCTCTTTCCTTTGTGTGCCCCAGATTCGGCTGTGACCAATGATGTCAACAGCCTTGTCCTTAGGAAGCGTGTACTTAGGACCGCATGAAAGAGCAAGGAAATGAATGTCTTGTATCTTAAGGGATACAAGGGAATGTCCTTGTATGCTGTAAGGGACTTGAGTATAAGAGGACTTTAGTGTCTGAGAACCTTGGAATAGCTAAGAAGCAGTGGCTCTCAACTGGTGGGATATTCTGCATATCAGATATTTACATTATGAGCTGTAACAGTAACAAATTACAGTTATGAAGTAGCAATGAAAATAGTTTTGTGGTTGGGGTCAACACAGTATGAGGAACTGTGTTAAAGGGTTGCAGTGTTAGTGAGGTTGAGAGCCACTGCTGTAGAGGCGCCTGGCAGATGATTGATTGTGCACACACCATGACACTCTTGCTCTAGAGGCTCCTGGCACACTGTGACACTCTTGTCCTCTATTCTACCTCTAGCTTGCTTTTGTCTGGTTGACTGCTGCTCAGCCTCTAGATACCATCTTAAATATTACTCTCTAGATATCATCTTAAATATTACTCTTGCAGGAAAGCTTCAAAGTTCTCCCCATGAGTCTGTGCTGTGGGTGGCTAATGAGTGATTCTAGAACATTCTATACTTCTGTATCTAGTAAGCGAGAGCCCTGTTTTATAGCGTGTGTGTGTGTGTGTGTGTGTTTACTGTTTTATTATGCTTTTCATTGACCAAGAACACAATAAACATTTGGGCAGATGGATGGGTGAAGAAGTGAATGTGTCAATGGGGTGGCTCCTATCTGATATTTGACTCCTTGGTCTGTATGAGCTTCAAGTCTATGAGTTCATTCCTGTTCTAAAGGAGAATGAAGTCATCCCATGTAGTAATAGGAGCGGCGGGGCTGCGTCCCCGGCACCCTGGCCGCCTGGCTAGCTTATGCCCCGAAATAACAACACACAAATTGTATTCTTTTAAACACTGCTTGGCCCATTATATCTAGCCTCTTCTCGGCTAACTCTCGACTCTCGCACCTGGACTAGCCCATTTCTAATAATCTGTGTAGCCCACGAGGTGGCTTACCAGAGAGATTCTAGCCTACGTCCATCCTGGGTCGGAGCTTTATCGTGTGCCCGGGAGAGGGGAGCTTGTATCTGCTCCAGAGAGGAGAGCTGTCAAGTCTGAGCTCACTTCCTCTTCCTCCCAGCATTCTGTTCTGTTTACTCCACCCACCTATGTTTTAACCTATGAGAGCCAAGCAGTTTCTTTATTATAATTAACCAATGACCTTCCTCCATCAATCCCACTCATCAGTGAGGCACCTTTTCCAGAACTTGTACACAAATCTTTTCTTTCTTTCTCTCTCTCTCTCTCTTTCTTTCTTTCTTCCTTTCTTTCTTTTTTTCTTTCTTTCTTCTTGCAATGACCCTTCCTTAAATTATTTTCTTTGGTTGAATTGAAGGCAATTGTGTAATTTTGGTAGTCTAGGGGAGAGAAATCAGAGGCTCTGTTGGTCAGAAGCATAGCTCTCCTTTGAAATTTTTAAGAGCTCTTTTAAATGGGCCATTCTTAATCCAGTTTCATGCTGTAGATATAGTTTAGAGGACTCTTTTGTGTAGGACACTATGATTTATAACTGACACCTTTTATTTTGTGTGGGTTTTTTTTTTGTAGAAGAAGGTGGCTGCTTTCTTTCTTTTTTTATTTCATGTGGTGAATGTGTAACATTTCTTGAAGACTAAATTATCCTAACTTGCTTCTCCCCACATGCTAGCCACCAAAGGTGCTGTGAGAGTTGCTTCTGAAAGACACAGATGTGTGCACAGTAAGTCCAGCTGACACTCACCACTGCCCAGCCTCCCAGGAGAGGTAGGGCTGCAGAAATTAGTGTTGCCACTTGTAGATGGAGACTTATGATTTTCTGTTGTAGAGAAGGACCACGGCTGACAAGCTATTTGATAATGAGAATGAATATCAGTCTTAGGTATTGCAGAGATTTGAGTCCACCAGAACTGTATTCCTCTAGGGAAGAAGGTTGGGATAATTAAAAGGACTACTTTGCAATATTATTTACTACTCCAGTAGTGAAATTCTTTGGTGAGTATATTGTGTAATTTAAAAAATTAACCCAAGTTTCTTACATGAAATGTAATAGTGTTCTTTTTCCTCAGTGTTCAGACATAACTACATTAGGCATACAGAGGTACTCTGATACTAGTCCCTAACGTACATTACATATTTTCTTTATATTTGAAGTTTGGAAATAAGAGCCTAATAAGCATACTTTGAGTATGTGTAGCATCCATGACCAAGGCACCTGTGTGTAGATGATTGGTGTTTCTTAATCACTGTCCTACATCTGTGGAAAGACACCATGACCAGGGCATGACCAGGGCATGACCAGAGCAACTCGTGTGAGAGAAAGTATTTAACCCAGGGCTTTCATGCACTTTCAGAGGTTTACTGCATTATGTTATGGTGGAAAGCATGGCAGTGTGCTCCAGACACTGGATCAGTAGCTGAGAACTACACCCTGCTCTGTAGGCAGAGAGAGACAGAGACTTTGGGCTCAAAGCCCGCCTCCAGTGACACATTTCCTCCAACAAGGCCACGCATTCATTATTTTAATCCTTTTAATAGTGCCAGTCCCTGGTGATTAAGCCTTCAAATATATGAACCCATGGAGGTCATTTATTTAAAACAACCACATGATACAAATATTTTAAAAGAAAAGACTTTTGGTGACATGATCTTCTAAAATGGTGGAAAATTCTTGGTAAAGTGCTGAATGAAACAAAATACCTCTATTTTTTACAAAAATACAATGGTCACCATTTCATAAATATATATATATATAAATTATATGTAATAGATATTTTATATGGAAGTATTATATATAGTAAAGTTGAAATATCTTCTGTGCCAGCACACAGAAATCCAATCAAGCGAAATCAAGCCAAATTAAAATGCCCATTTTTTAAAATAAATGCAGCACTCTTGGTGGTTGGCAACATTGCAGGGGAGACAGAAAACCGGGGAGCACATGTTCTTCCTCTGGGAGCCCACTTAAATACCCTGTGGGGGTAGTCCTGACCCTCCCCCAGGGAGAGGTCAGAACCTGGCATGCTGGGATTTGGAGTCCAACCAATGCAACTCCCAGGCCAGAGAGGGGGCTGGGATGGGTGCCAGGGACTGGGGTGAAGTTCCCAACTTAACATTACAAAAATTAAGTTCATTCACTTAAATACATGATAGATTTGTAGCCTTCTATGCTCCCTGTCTATTCCCTCATGTACCTTGTCCATCACTGCTTTGCCTGATGACATCACTTTCAACTTGACTGTGCAGACCAATCTTCTTTTTTTTTTTTTTTAGTGAAAAGCGGAGAACAATTTTGTCTTTAATCAGCACGTTGGGAAGAATAATAGCAGGATGCAATCGCTCCCAAGTTCACTTTCATAGCACTAACACTGACTTAGGTTAACCGGGAAGAAACAAGGAAGGGAGCAAGCAGGTGCATAATTAAACAGTGCGGGTCAAGCTGTGCTCCCTCCCATCATTGTCTCAGCTCTGGGCCTTCACTGCACTCTGATTTATTGTTTGTCTACTAATCGCTGTTATTGTTACCAGAGTTGTCGGGGTCAGAGCCTGGATTCTGGCACTTCTAACAAGCGAGGCTCAGCCACCTATTCTCAATATGCCAATCAAAGAGACAAGGCAAAGCAGAGGAAGGAGATTTATTCCACATGACCACTGGGAAGTAAAACAAATTGTGCAGACCAATCTTATCATGCACTTTCTCATTACTTTCTGGATCACCCTCCAGCTGGTTCCTTAACAACTACAGTTAATGTCCCACAGCCTATCCTTCCTCTTTATGTCACTCTTCTCCTTGTATCTATGAGATCGGCCCATAACCTGTAACTAGGCTGTTTCAATGTGGTGTTTAGAGAGTCAAATGGTCAGTGCAGGGATGGAGGGATGAGCTTTCGTGTCCAGGAATTCTGGGAAGACTGATCTGTCCTGAATAAAGTGCTGAATTGTATATAAAAAGATAAGATAGTATCTTGGGATTGACATGACTTTGGACTATCTAGTGTCGAAATAGCTGAATGGCTCATCTGGACTTACTGTAACAGCCTAGGAATAAGTCTCTGATCAACCTGAGACCTTTTTAGCTTTTTAGAAGTCATCAAATTCTTACTATTGGAGTTTTTTGTATGAAGTTGACCATGTCATATCTTCTTCAATTTTATGTCAATGATTGGCTTTCATTTCTCTTTCCTCTTATTCTATTTGTTTAAGTAACTTGTGGTTTGCATACTTTTATTTATTTTTCAAAGGTTCAGTTTTTTACATATGAAGTAGCCTCACTATTCTGTTTCTCGATTCTGTAGCATTGCCTTCTCCTGCATGAATTATAGTGCATTAGTGATTATAATGCATTAGCATAAGTCTAAGTTACCAGTAGTGTCACATTAAGGAAGGAAACAAAAGCTCTCCCTCTTGGAATCATTTAACCAAGAGCTAAATGAATCCAGACTTGAATTCTGTATTTCATGCTCCCTGTGTCTTCTGTCCTCTGTCTAGTGTGAGTCTGGTTCTGATTCTGTGTCTACCTGAAGTCCGTCTCGTGAATCTGTTCATGCCTGTGTTTGTCTGTCCCTATGTGTGTGACTATTTGGTGTATGAGCAACATGTGTGTCTGTATATACTGTATGTGTCTGCGTGTGTGAGTGGTGTCTGTCTGTCCCTAGCAAATGTTTTCACTCTGTATTTATTGAGTAGCATAGGAGATACCATATAGGGGAAGGAATATGATTCTTTACAAAAATCTTCAACAGACTTTTAACAGAGATCAAGTCTTTGGCCACAACTGACCCAGATAACAAACATAATTATTTATCAATTGCTATCCATAAATGATTGATTTCAATTTTTGTGATATTAAGAAATTGCTTTCAGCTTCTATATTTTCTGCTTTCAGCAAAGGACACACATTAGTTGTTTTGGGTCAGGGGGATGGCGGAGTCCATCACTGAAGATTCCAGCTATGGATTAGTTTAAGTTATAAAAGCCAATTGCATGCATGGGAATTCCAAGGCAAGTAAGTTTGGTTGTTATATGTTTTTCTTAAAGGTGGGTTAAACAAGCAGGTTGAGTATACAGGAGGCTAACAATCTTAAGTCTTAAATGACCTCAAAGAATTTTGTTATTAACCCTGGCTGGAAGGTCCATTTCCAGTCTCTTAGAATGGAAGGAATATTTTCATAATATTGCATTGCCACACTCCCCTACTTCCTCAAGATTATCTTGAGGTGTCTTCCTACATTTTATTGTAATTTTTGTGTTTTAGGAGCAATCTATCTATTTGCTCAGAACAACCACTGCTCTGTTGAGCTTGCTGAGAAGCTGTCTGTCAGATGCCACTATCACCTGCTGGGTGACATTGGCAGAGGGAAAGAGCATCATAATCATTTCTGATTTTCAAATTCTAATCATTCCCATTTATGATATATAGACACTGTAGTACATTTGAATGACACACATCATGTTCGACATAAATCTCCATTAAGTCCAATATGCCTTAGTTTTTTTTTTTCAATGTGGGAACATCTTCTATCTGTAAATTATCCAAATTTTGTCTACCCATACCTCTGTTCCCATAGCAATGTCTGAACCCTTTTCCACCTGGAGCCAAAGCCATCTCTGGTCTTTTTCAAGATCTTTTCTCTTCTGTTCCCACATTGGGGGCAGATCATCCTTCAGAAGTAGGGCAAGTTTGGCGCTAGTGTTGAGGGACAAGTTATAAAATTTCTTTATGGACATTTCTGGTGGAGAGCCTTCTGAATCTTTGGGGTATTTTTTAATGGAACATGTGAAAAGACCCCAGGGACATGGTTGTGTTAAGTATCTGTGATGCCCATTAGTGATGTGGGGAAGCCTTAAAAATTATCGTGGAAAAAAACTGTTTATTTTTTAAAAAATAAGCCAACCCAGGTATTAATGTTTCTTTCATTATAAAAAAAGTAGTTCACCAAATTTTAAAAAATCCATAACTCCTTAACCGAATTGTATAATGTATATCTTATTCTTTCATCACTAGCTGTTTGACCTATGCACTGCCACCAAATGCCCCAAATTTCTTCCTGTTTGTGTAATGGGCTTGAAAGCATGTGACATACCGCTCTACTGGAGATGTTAAAGCGTAGATTTCCACAGGGAAGCACATTATCCCTAGCCAACCATATGAAATAATATTAAGACTGTGCAACCTGAGTCATAAGAGTGTGTGCACCTGTTGTGTGCTTGCTGGTTGTTTTCATCTAAACTTCTCAGCTGAGTGTTGCTGAGGAAGAACTGAAGGATATATGAAGTGTGACTGAATTTCCTCCCACTGACCTTAGAGCATGGCACTTGGCATTGAGACCAAGTTTCACGAATTTCTGCGGGTACAAATTTATTACAGGTAAGAATTTATGGCTCGGCTGACTCCCCTAAAACCAGAGAAAAAAGAAGGAGTAACTGACCTTCTACAAAATCTTTAGTAGAAGCGCAAAGTGATTAGGACTCTCAAACCAAGAAAACTCAAGGTTTATAAGATAGATATTTGCATTTATGTTGCTTGGAACCATGTAGTCTGTTCACAGCAAGATCGATGTGAGAGGGGCATCGCTTAACATATCAGGGGCAAATAAGGAGGAACCTAGAAGAATTTCTCTGGTACTTTACACCAAAAGGAGCATTGTTAACTTCCAGGTCTCCAAAGCTGAACCAGATATCCTCAGCCATGCCTGCTGACCTGTGAGAACGCTTTCACACCTTATCCTGAGTGGGCCAGAAGAGTAGTAGTACCTCCACAAGGCCCTTTGTCAACAAAACACTTCTTAGCCTCCTCTGAAGCTTGCCTGATCAGCCTCAAAGCATGTTGAACCCACAGCAAGGTTACTGGAAACGTCCGCTAGTAAATAGACACTTTACAGTAATTGAATCTTGTTGTCACACAGCTCAGACCACAGGCCCTGGCAGCCCAGAGCAGGGGTGGCTTGGAGCAAGCTGTGCTGACAGGAAGCAAACTCCTCAGCGGGGTCCCACCACAGGGCTTTGGCCTCACGTTGCAAGGAGGAAAGTTTACCAACCACCCCCTCACCTATTGCCACGAAGTCGCTGTCGCTGGGCTAAGAGTAGGGGGCGGTGGCAGGTGAACCACGAAGAAAACCAGCTGGGGTGGGACTTTCAAAACCCATTTCCAAAGAACAATTTTCGGTTCTTGTTGAAGTTTCTCATATTATTAATATGGGGCCAAAATCATGTGTGGAAAGGAAGTCCCCAAGCCCCATTGTGGTGGTTAGACCACAAGGTGGGCTCTGCTGATATTTAGCAGAAATGATATGAGATTCCTCTGCCTTTTAAGTGGTTTTGAGCTGTGGTCTATGAATTCTAAATCCATTCCAGGTGAGTGTCGGTGTCCTGACTCGCAAACAAGAGAAACAATTCACTATCGCTCAGGATAAAGCCTCTCCATTAGTCAGTTCTCAATACTGCTCATTCTCCACACGCCACTGTGTCCCTGATTCTAATGGTGAGGCTGATTTAAGAGGCAAGGCTGAATTGCTGCTGTTAGAAACAGCTCATTCCCTTTTGTTCCGTGTTCACTGATGAGCTTGGTCTGCTCTCTGGATTCCTGGGGTCCTCTGTGGACCCTGTTCTGTGGTCACACTCTCACCTTCCAGATGGGACCCACATTCCTTTCTTTCTCTTACAACAGCAAAAGCAAGGGGATAAGTGATGTCTCTCATACATTTCCACTCACCTACAGCCACTTAAAGTTCCGCGTTTGCTCCCTTCATTGCTGTACAGACTCAGCTAATGCCAGCATCTTAAAGGTCAGCTCGGTCGCAGCATCAGCAAGGAGACAGAAAGCTGCCCACTCTGCTACCACACCCTGAGAGGCATTGTGTCTGATGACAGCCATGGATGTTCCTTGCTGTCTGCGTCACTCATAGGTGGGCCCAGAACACAGGCAGGCTTCTCCTTACTCAGCTGGCATTTCTCTCTGTCTTTCTAGAACTGGTGACTCACTGTAAATCCCTGACAGGGACTGGCACAATAGTGCTTTAAGTCTCCTTCCCTGAGGTCTAGCTTTAGATTTTATCTTTAGTGGGAGGGAATTCCAGTTACATACAACAGACATCCTGGGGTAAACGACTGTGTGACCCTTCCGTGTTTCATATGATGTGTCATCATGCATTGTAGCAAGAGAGAGTAGCTGCTGCACTCCTAGGATGACTCTAAGGAGAAAACAGTGCTATTGTCACCTTGTTAGATAACATAAGAAGGAAGGGAGTGCAAGCTTCTGGGCAGAGTGAAGCTGCTGTCTCAGAAACTCTCCTGGGATTGTTTGATCTGAGAGGCTGAGTTATTATGTTTTTTTAAATTTTTTTTGAAGATACTGTAGTATGGCCTACTCTGAACCCAGTCCTGTGTGGTAGGCAGCTTAGCAACCTGCCTGGCCATTACCAGGTTCTCAACACTGAAAAGAATATGTCATTCTGGACAGAGTATTCTGTAAGCCAGGCAGACCCTGAACCAGCCAGCTTGCCACTCACATGGCTCTGAGCGTTACAATGGTTAGGTGACCTCTGCTCTATGGTGACCAACAGGTTATAAGTGGTATCTCTTGCATATCCAGGTCAATTTTGACTGCAGCTGTATCTCTTTGCCAATATAGTTTTGGACTTGCTGTTGACATGTCAGAGGTGAGTCATGAGTTAGCTTTGTGTTCGCGCCCTTGCCTGCCTCTATCCAGTTTCTGCTCCAAACCCTCAACGTGTCAGAAATTTGATTCCATTTTAGCATCTAGAGAGACTGTTACTATCTGCTTCTGGACTCAGCTCACAACCTAAAAATAGACTGAGACTCACTTCAGAGAGCAAAGAGGCAGACGTGAGCATAATGATTTTTATTTATTCAGAGAAGAAACAGGACTGTTTTGAATGTGTTGATGATAATAATGCTAATAACAATGAAAGCTAAAGTCACAAGTGCCACTTGCCTTTCATACACAGGCTCATTTAGGCTTTGTGTTTTCCTTCCTTCATGGAGAAGAAGCCAGGAAAGCTAAGTCACTTGTGCAAACCCTAAGTCATTAGGCGAGGAAGACACAGCTCATCTCCAATCTTACTTAATTTCTGTAACTCTTCTCTCCATTCGGAGGCCTAGAAAGACTGCGAAGTTAGGAAGGGAAAACAGAAAGTTTAAATCTAGCCTAGGGTGTCTGAACTTGATCTTTTAGGCAACTAGAAGTCACCGGGAATATTTTTGAGCCTGGGATTAGTGTAATAATCTCTTTAAGAAGATTGACTGGATATTCAAGGGTAAGAGAGTCAAAGACATGAAATCCAGAGGTTGAAAACCACCTGAAAACTTACTGCAAAAGATACAGAAAGCATAGGGGAAAATCATAAAGCTTTACCTAAAAAGCTCAAACTATCCAAATAACAAATAAACTATGTTCTCATATGTTTATTAACAAGAAGACCTGGGTATGAATATTATTATTAATTAAATATTTCCATCTTTCCTTCATTTGTCTGCAGAGTCAATGAAATTTCAACCAGTATCTCAACTGGCTATTGTTTTTTATTAAAAATTATATATTTTGATGATGTTTTTGTCTTTCTCCAATTCCTCCCCAGCTATATCTACCCAGCTTCATATTCTCTTTCTCTCTCTCCCTTTCTCTCCAAACTAAAATAAAACAAAACAACAACATAAAAGAAAATCAAGCAATAAAAAAAGAGGAAAATGTCATTTATCAAGTTTTTCTTTGCTAAGACAAAAAATGTCACTGTTCTAGTTTGTTTTCTGTTACTGTGATAAACAACATAACCAAAAGCAACTTGCAAAAGGAAAAAAAAATCAACAAAACAAGGCAAAAAAAGCCCAAACAAACACATACAGAGTCAGTTTTGGGGTGGTCAACTTCTTCTGGGTATGGAGCTTACCCTGGAGTGTGGTTGAAGCGCAGTCAATATTCCCAGGGTCACTCTGGTAGGGGAAACTGATTTTCCTTTTTCTCTTCATATAACAATTACAAATAGCTTCTTGGTTAGGGATGGGACTTTGTAGTTCCCCTTCTTAGATCTGGGACCCTGTCTCATTTTAATCTCTGTAGACCTTCTGTATGTGGCCACAGTTTCTCTGAGTTAATAATGCATTAGTTCTGGTGTGTTTGGGGACACCGTTTCTTCCTTGGAGGCGACCATCTCTGGCACTTAGGTTTCTGCCTCCTCTTCCACACAGTTCCCTGAGCCCTGAGGCAAGGAGTTTGATGAACTCACCCCATTTAGGAACTGCTCCAAATTCTCACACTCAGTATGTTAGCCAGTTACCATCTAAGCTTTTCTGATGGGAGTTGAGCAAGGTACTGGTCTATGGGCACAACTATATGCTGTTAAGAGTCATTTTGTTGCTATAATCCTTTAGCGGAATAACTGTAGTAGGGTAGTAGCTATCTAATATCAGGTTCTTGGTCATAATAGCAGTCAAGTATGGGTTCTATAGCATGGAGTGGGCCTTAAATCTAATAAAAAAAAAGTGGTTGGTTACTCCCATAGCATTTATATGACTATTGCACCTATATATTTTGTAGAGACATCTTTGTTATAGGTCTCTGGGATTGAAGTTGGATGATACTGATCATTAATTTTTCTCCTCTGGTAGCCTGCTTGTAGCCAGTATCATGACTGCTAGTCAGGAGTAAGACTTCTAGTGGGGTACCTGTTATAGGGTACAGCTGGCATACTCTGCCCCATACCCTGGCTCCTCCAGCCCAAGGGCTGGACTGCCCTTCCCCTAGCTGTTCTTCTCTATATAATCCAGCCATTTTGGCTACCTGGCTCTTATAGTCTTCCCTTTACCTCCGTGGCCAGTATCTTGGCTCAGGATACCGCTTTTGGTTGGCAGCTCCTCTCCTCTCACCCCTGTCCCCACATGGCCAGCCTCAGGGTCCTGTTGACTCTGGACTCTCCCAGATGGCCCTGCCTCTGGCTATGCTTTCCTTCTGTCTATAATAAACCTTCTCCTCCACCACATCTGGGAGCAGCCATCTCCTTCCTGCCTCATGTCTCCCTTCCATCCAATCCCCTTCTGCCATCTGCAGTGCTAGCACACAAAGTTCTTCTCATGACGTGTCATCCTGAGCTCTTCCATCCCCTACTCTGTCTTCACTGAGATTGCAGTGGGCCCATGTAGGTACTCTGGATACGCTAATTTAAGAGGAGCCTTGGTTCTCATCTGAGTCTCAATTCTTCTTTGCTATAGAGCAAAAACTTAATTTACCAGGTATAGATTCTTTTACAAAAATCTCTAGCCTCCTGAGCCATGAAAATGCTCTTGGTAGTAGTAAGGATCCTTTTCGCTTTCGTCTGAAGAATTTTACTCAGCTCGCACCAGGAAAACTGAACCTGTAGCCACTTATCGAGTTATTGCTCAGATCCAAGGCCAAGTAGCCTTGACGGTTCCTAGCTTAGGCTTCAAGGTCTCATGGAAGTGGAGCTCTTTCTCCTAAGGTGTTTATGGTCAGAAGGGATTAAGCCCAGACTTTGGACAGCTGATAACTGCTGAAGACACCACTGGGTTTAGAGGGAGAAATGAGGGTCTTCCCAGGCCTCGAGGGAGCAAAGAATTTTTACTGTTGTTTATTTATTTCCTTGCCTGTAGAAAATCCAGCTACCTTAGTAGAACATTCACAATGGCTTTTGAGATTCTTATTATTATTACTATTATTATTATTATTGGTGATTGTTTGAGATAGCCTCTCACTATACAGCCTAGACAGGCCTAGACTTGTAGTCTTCCTTTCTCAACCCCAGGAATCATGGGCATGTAAATATACCGGTTTATTTTTTTATTTTTTTTATCTTATGACCTCAGTGATACGACCTGGGACAAGAAGGACCGTCTCACCAAGGTTTTCCCTGGACAGCAGTTATACCTGCCTCTTACCCAGAATCTTATGTTTGAATTTAAGATGATAATCGGAACTCAACAGCACTCCAAGTTTATAAAATGTTTCTTCTTAGAAATGTACAGTTTCATTCCATGGATATAAAGATTGCTTCACCTGTACTGTATTTGAAGTATGGATGAAGATAGGGATTTAGCTTTTTCCTGCAAATGGTTCTCTGATTGCCGAAAGCCCATTTCCAGAAATAATCAACTTTCTTCCATGATTTAAAGTCTCAGTGGGGCAAGAAGTACAGGCAGATACAGTTAGTCTCGTTTTATAATTAAGTCATCTTCAGGGGTGGGGATGGTTAAATGACTTAAGGTTAATGAAAAACACTGATGAGGCAGGAATAAAATTTCAATTAATACCCTCCCCATAAAAAGGTTTTCATGTAGCTTGTTTTAGCTGGTTTATTATAGCTAAAAGTAATCTACAGGGAGAAAAATCAATGGTTGAAAGACAATGAAATGTAGCCTTGATGATTAGTCTTGGACACAACCCAGAACTGGTATAATTTCTTCTCCCTACAGTTTCTCAGAATGAGTTCCAAGGTAACACGGTATATTTCTGTTATCCATCAGCTACGCACAGCTGTGTTTTCTGATAATTAATGATAGAAGTTTAGGAATTGTTTCATATACAAATAAACTGCTATGTTGACTTGTACACCAAATTAAAGAAAACTGATATTAAAGACAAAATGTTTAGCTCTTTCTGGTCAAAAAGCAGGTGCAGTTTTTAAAATGACTGGCTTATGAATTGTTTCTCTCTAAAGACCATTATTTAGCTCTGTGAAGGACAGAATCTTACAAAATCACACTTTATATTTAATATTTTGTTTTTAATCTTTAAAAATATTTGACAGGTTGGCCTAATTATTTCTACCTTCCCTTGAAAATCCACCTATGGTTTCTAGTGAAATGGAAAAGAAATCTTGAAAATGTTTCTGGCTTGAGGGTAAAGCTAGCACCGGGGTTACCGACAGGGTGGGAACTGTCCCTCTACCCAAAGATAAGTGTAGTCTTCTGGGATTGCCAAGGAAGTCACACCCACCTTGCCCTGGATACTGACCAAAGAGTCTACCTGCCCTTGAGAGGAAAGAGAAAATGTGTGTTGCCGACACTTCACCCCAGTGACCCTGCTCATAGAGGTTCTCTGGGGACAGCTACTCAAAGGTCCTCTGCAGGGCCCCAACTACACACAGTCCAATCCATTTTTACACACCAGCAGCCCAGCAGCAACACAGGACTTAGTTTTAAAAATGTTTTTTTTTTAATTTGTCCACAATACTTTCCATCTGTAGGACAAAGATGTGCTGCTAAGTGACAGAAACCCTTATCCCATCTTTGTGCAAGCCTCCCTTAAAGCATGTGCAAGCGACGTGTGGATCTTCTGTAAGTCTCTCGTGAGGAGGAACCTTCAAGTTAAACAAAGGAAAACACCCCACATGGGCCTCCAAGCTAGACTTAGGATAGAAATACCAGCTTCCCTTTCTCCTTGGATCATTTCCAATCACCGCAGCATAGCACTTCTCCGATGAATATGTTATGTGTGCACAATGTCCCAGGATTCTCCTTGCTGGGCACACAAGTTTCATCAAGACAACTTTAACACCTTCCTTTGCCATCAGCTGTAGCTGTTACTCACTCATACCCTAAGGAAGCTGAGAGTCAGGGACCTCCCTGTTCTCTGGGCCAGTTTCCCTGGGCCTTTTCTTCTCTCTAGGTTTTACCTAGGATCTCATGACTACTGATTGTAGGTTCGGAGGATTCTGCTGAACCTCCGAGAATGACAGTCACAGACCTTGGGGACCTTACACTAAGGTGTGGGACTGCATGAGGAAGGAAGGAAATGACAAAGCACCTCAAATCTTTACAGCTTTCTACAACATTAAAGCAAAGTTACCCTAGCCTATTTCACAGGCTCAGTACAGTGAGACAGTATTTCATTTTTGTGAAGTGTCCCCCAATACATCCTCTCTCATTTCTTTTCTGCTTAATGGGAATTATGAAACTATCTATAAATTGTAAGTATATTGGATACACATATAAAAAGACTCACATAGTCAAAATAAAACTGTATTTTATTCCATGTGAGAAAGAAGCATGAGGAGTAGAAATATAGTCAGGTACTTGTCTAGTGTAGATAAGACCTTGAATTTGATTTCCTGTTACCCCTACCCAATCACCCCTAGAAAAGTGAAGAAAGCTGGGGGCTGCTATGGTGACTCTATCAACAGCAAGGACCCAGACTCTCTCAGTTCCATCATCTTCAGTGGGTACTTTCCATCCTCAAGTCGACCTCATGGTACCTTTCGGTTGCTGTTGGACCCAGCGCAGCCCTACTCTGGATAGGAAAAGGAAGACTGAAGAAGGGTCGCACCCCCCCAGGCTAATTCCTTTCATTTGAAGTCATTTCTCATTGGTTACTTCTACCAGGAAGGCCGGGAAACATTGTTTAAATACAGATACAGATCTACCTGTGTCTGTATAGAAGTTCACTGCTAACGAAGTTAGATGAAATGATTATCAGGTTGATAATTTATAGTCTCTGACCAGAGAAACTGGGGCTAACAGGTTAAATAATGAACTGTGGGCCATGGCCAGCTGGTTTCTTATGGAAGCTCCAAGATGATGCCTGTGGAGTACTCCTCTTTGATGAATAACACTAAGTGAGACATCGATATCATATGGGATCTAACTGAACTCTTTTGTAGATTAAAGAGCACCAATTGCATATGCAATTATAAATGTATCCTTTTCTTCATTTGGTAAAATTTTGGTTTGTGCAGTATTTCCTTCCCTTTACAACCCAGAAGCCTGGCTTGCCCCACAGTAGAGCCCAGTGCCCATGGCTTCAAGTTTTGCTATGGGTACCATCTTTTCTACATGGTGCTCTTTCCATGTGAGTAAACCAGGCAGTCTGATTGCAATGATTCTCTTCCATTTGTTGTTATTTCAAGTGTGTCAATTACTGTGCCATTGTGATTAGATATCTGGCAGAAACAAGAGAGGAGGGATCTATTCTGGTTCATAAAGTTCATAGTTCACAGTTCAGAAATACAGTCCACCATGGTGGGAAAGGCATGACAAAGATAGCTTAAGACAGCTGGTCACATCCCAGCTACCAGCAAACAGCTCAGGCTGGAAGTAAATGGAATATAACTCATAAGGCTTAGCCTCTGTGACCCGAGTTCATCTGCCAGCCAGGGCTCCTGTCCCAAAGGTCCCAGAACCTCGCCAGACAGTGCCACCAGCTGGGGAATCAAATGTTCAGACGAGATGTCCCACATTCAAACCCTAACAGAAAGTGTGTTTGAACTCCAGTTTTCAGAACTGGCTTTTTCACTGTTACCTGCCTCGGGTGGTAGAACCTTTGTGACATCCATAAGGAGATAGTTCAATTTTCCTCTGAGTATAATCCGTGAGTCTTGTTTCCTTGTTGATTCTGAAAGAAGCCGTTGCCTGCCACCCCCCTTACTTAAAACAGATTCTTTTCTCGTATCACATGCCTTCAATAGAGTTTTTCCTTCCCTCTACTCCTTACAGTTGCTCTGCACTCTGCTCTCCTCTGGAACCCACTCCCTTTCTATCTCTCGTTAGAAAATAATGGGCTCTTAAGAGATAACAACCAAGCTGTTTTCAATACTGTAGCTCTGTAATAGTGTTTGAAGTCAGGGATGGTAATGCCTCCAGATGATCCTTTATTGTATAAGATTGCTTTGGCTATCCTGGGTTCTTTGTTTTTCCATATAAAGTTGATTATTGTTTTCTCCAAATCTGTGAAG
>NC_022024.1:931795-939141 GCF_000317375.1 Microtus ochrogaster
AAAAAAATAAAAGATTATACAAGAGTCTCATAAAAAAAGAGATAACAACCAAACAAGACAAAATAAAACATAATGAACTAAAACAAAAACCGCCACATTGAGGCTGGACAAGGCAACCCAACAGGAGGAAAAGATTCCTAAGTGCAGGCACGAGAGTGAGAGACCTACTCATTCATACACTTAGGAGTTCTACAAAAACACTAATCTGAAAGCTAAAATATATACACAGAGGACCTAGTGCAGACCTGTGCCGGCTCTGTGCTCTCTCCTTCAGTCTCTGTGAGCTCACATGAGCCTGCTCAGTGCATCTAGAGGACTTTGCTCTCCCAGTGTCCTCTGCCCGCTCTGGCTCTTACATTCTTGATGGCCTCCTCTTCCTCAGGGTTCCCCGAGCTCTAAGGGGAGGGACTTTTGGAGACACACCAGTAAGAGCTGTGTGTTCCAAGAACACTTCCTCCCTCCCTCCTTCCTTCCCTCCCTTTCTCTCTGTCTCCATCCCTCCCTTCCTTCTTCCCTCCCTCCCTCTCGTACTCTTCTCTCCCTCTCTTTGTAATGTCTGGCTGTAGGTCTCTGCATCTGTTCCCATCTGCTTCATTACAAAAAAAGGAAATGTTTCCAGCCTTGCTTTTAAAAAGTTATGCCTTATATTTTATGATGGTATGCCACAAAAGAGTAATTAAAATATAACTAGTTGCACCCCCCCAAATCTCTCTTTTTTTAACAATTGGGTATTGGTCGGAGGATAGTAAGTGATTCTGGTTGCATAGGTTCTTTATTTTAGGTTTTATTTTATTAAGTCATGAAAGAAATCCCACTGGAATGTTGGCTTTCCTGATAAGATGTAATACAGATACCCCTTGGCATGCACAGATGGTCACTGAAGTTGCATGGAGTGGGGCAGTTGGGATGTTAGGAAATGAGAAAGCCAATAGAGTCTTCCAGTGTCTCTGGGGGATCTTTCTGTTAGTAAAAAGTGTTGTATGCGGCCACTTGTTCGTTTCCAGCTGCTCAGCCCCGAAATAATGCCACAGAAACCATATTCTTTGCAATACCATTTGGCCAATAGCTTAAGTGTATTTCTGGCTAACTCATAAATTAACCCATCTCCACTAATTTGTGTATTGTCATAAGGCTGTGGCTTACCGGGTAAAGTTCCGGTGTCTATCTCCGGTGGGGCTACATGGCTTCTCTCTAACTCTGCCCTTCTTTCTCCCAGCATTCGGTTTAGTTTTCCTTGCCTACCTCTCTTCTACCCTACCATGCCAAGCCAGGTCTTTATTAACTAATGGTATTCACAGCATACAGAAAGGAATCCCACATCAGGAAAGTAGCTGAGTTCAAGAGGCATCTCTGAGAGAAGAGAACGGGTTACCATGAACCCAGCATGACCAAGGATTTCAAAGCTGAGAAATTCAGACACTGCTCAACCACAGGGAAAATGTACTGCTTGCGCTGTTCCAGCCATTTATCTGAGCAGAGGCAGTGGGCCTTGGCCTCTTGACTGTGTTCAAGTTGTCCCAGAAGAGGTGGTGAACATCATCCAGCTTCCACTCCTGGGCTCCTCTCTTTCGCTAAGGCAGACTCTTCAGTCCTTTCTTACTTTTCAACTGAAAACTGTATCATTGAAAACAATTCTTTTAACATTTGGGAGTCTTCACTTAAGATGTTCGCTTTTGTTTCTATGATGAATGCAGAGGAAACTTCTGGGGGAGTAGATACAGTTACACATGAACAGATGATTATAGCATTAATTAGTAACTCAGTTAATTAGTAAACACACAACCACAGCTTTAGTTTGGATGCTCTACTGAATGAATGAGAGGTGAAAGTTTCCAAAAGATTTTCTTTCTAAGAAGAATTATGCTTCAGAAAAATCAAAATAGTGTAATCAGTTAAGGTACAAAAAGTCAATTATGTGAGAAAATATATTGGCATCAAGTCCCCACTGCATTTCCTACTGCCCATGAATTCATCTTTAGGAAAAGGGAAAAATGCCTTTAAGGAGCTAGGCAGGCAGTGCAGACTGCAACCCCAATACTCTGAAGCTGAGGCAGGAGAATCAAGATTTCCTTGCCACACAGTGTGAGACACTGTACAAAAGCAAAACAAAAGTCATCCACTTAAAAGCCAATGTGTGTGTGTTTGTGTGTGTGTGTGTTCTGCTGCTAGTTTTGTTGCTGTTTAAGGAGGGCAGAAGTTAGCCTCAATTACTGAGGAGTTTCAGAAAGACTTAAAACATACACAAACACAAAGGCACTGGGAAAATGTTGGCTGGACAAGCAGTTTATACCGAAGCTACTATCAGTTCTAGTATTGTTTAACTCCTGCAACCACAGTGATGGGAATGGAAAGTCTATACATTCAGTTAATGATTTGCATACTGGAGCCACATGCAAATACTGGAAGAAAGGCCCAGAGCTTAGGTCTCTGCATTTCCCACACTCTGTTCTGAACTCTTTTCTCACTTGCAATCAATACCACACAGCTTACTGCTTAGTCACGTGATACTCTTGTTTGAACACTAAGTAGACTGGGAGATCACATGCCGTAGAGACAAAGGTTATAGCCAGGATGTCTCTCCCAGTTCCTTTTACTTCTCTGCATTCATCCATCTATCCATCTGTGTAGTGAGTATTAAGGCCTATCTCTGACTGTGTCAAGAGTATGACCTGCAGAGGGTCTGTAGTTCCGAGAGGATTGAATGTGAATGAGTGAGCAAGACAAACACCAGAGGTAGGAAATATGACAGAAGAACCAAGGTAGCACAGAGGAAGGGACGCTGAATCTGAATTCCTCTCCAAGTAAGAGATATCAGACAACGACCTGAATGACCAAGAGCTTTCAAAACCACCTGGGTTGGCCTATGCAGTGAACCCACAGAAGCCCTGCGGAGCCAGAAAACAGCAAGAGAAAGGGCATTTGGAATGAGCTGGAACAATGGCACCAAACAGTTCTCGTTATTTCTAAAGGCCACTGTTAAGATTGTATATGGAAGGCTGCTTGGGATTTTACCTGAAAAAAATCAATGCTCTGATTTACACTTTAAAAGATTTCGCTGCCTGGTGTGTGCAGTGGGAAGTGAATGAATGAAGAAGGAGAGCAGTTGCATTATCTCAATATCACAATAGCAACATTGTTTGCTGATAGGACAGAGCCCCATATGAAAAGTAAATACTGCTTTTGCAGAGGATCTGAATTCAGGTCCCAGCACTCACTGTTTATAATGCTATCTCCAGGGAACCAACAACTGCTCACATACAGAGGGAGAGAGAGGAAGAGACAAAGGGAGGGGGAGAGGAGGAAAAGAGGAAGGGAGGGAAGGAGACAGACACAGAAAGACCAAGAAATCAAATATTGACCATATATTTGGCATAAGAAACTGTAGTGTGGAGCGGCGGGCCACTTCCCGCTGCCCAGCTCCTGCACGGCTAGCTTTACACCCGAAATAATTACACGGAAACTGCATTCTTTTAAATAGTGCTTGGCCCATTAGTTCTAGCCTCTTGTTGGCTAATTCTCACATCTTGATTAACCCATTTCTAATAATCTGCGTAGCACCACGAGCTGGTGGCTTACCAGGGATATTCTTAACCTGCTTCTGTCTCAGAGAGGAGAGGCATGGCGTCTGCCTGACTCAGCTTCTTTCTCCCAGCATTCTGTTCTGTTTACTCTGCCTACCTAATTTTCTGTCCTATTAAAGGCCAAGGCAGTTTCTTTATTAACCAATAGACATATGACCCTCCCCCATTAAGAAATGGCCCAAATGAGGATGGAGGAGGAGTAGGTGTACTTGAGGTGAGATGGGAAGAAAAAAGAGTTCTTTTTAGGGATGCTCATTGAATACATTAAGATTGGAATGCCAACCAGGCAACTAAATACATTATCCAAATGAGAACTCACCAGCCCACATATGGTATCTGAAACCATGGTATTGCATAAAATTCCATCCAATGGTTACGTGGACTATTTGAAAAGGGGGGGGCTTCCTAAATAGCAAGTAGTATTGGCTGTTAGAAAACCAGCAAACAAAACAAATAAGATGTAAAGTGAGTTTTCATAATGTATCAGAAGGTAGAAAATGAGTACCCAATTCTTTTCTAATTTTTGGCAGAAAAGGACATTAATTGGCATGTTGCTTTAATATCTTCCTGAAGTCATTCGAACTAGATCCCTTGATGAAAATCAGAGAGGAATGGGAGAGCAGACAGTGTCTCCTCATTGGGATGAAGTGAATATCTGTGTATATTTCACATGGTTCACACACCGGACTGTGAGTGAACACATTATTCTTAAGCAGGATATTTGAATAACATCTGCCTGGAATGTTGTGTAATTCTCTTGACCTAAGAAATATAAACCCTTGTAAAGCCTCACTGACATTTTATCATGTTCTCCTTTGATAAACTTTCAGGTTAATAAGCATACAAATAAACCAAGAAGATGATGAAGTGGAATGATGAAGCCTTTTCTTAGAGAAAAAATGTATATTCTTCTTTCTTAAAAGCTTTGATTCAAGTATAGAAGTAATAAAATACTGTTTTAAAATCTAATTTAAAGATCACACCCATTTTGTTAATACTTTCTAACCTTGGTCTTGTCTCTAGATTAATAGTATTGCCAGTTTTTTTTATAAGTATCTGGAGTTCTTTGCTCTTTTGCATGTGAGCATGTGAGTGCATGGGCATGTGTGCGTGTGGCATATATGTGTGTGCATCTTTGTATGGAAGGGTGTCATTGGGGGCACACATAAGACCTGCTTCTTCCAGGTCATCTTTTATGAGGCAGCTAGAGGTGACAAGGGAAAACAGCTCTTTTCTCTGGGGAGTTATTGGTCAAAGAGAGAAATGGTTACCCACCCCCCTCCTGGGGATAGTGTGTGGAGTATACTGGGTAGATAGCAAGCAGACACAGAGATACACAGAGGCCTCAGGGACTCCCTCTGATGCAATGTGAGCCCCACAACATCTCTGAATGGCAGAGTGAGCAAGGCTCCGTCTAGCCCAGCTTCCTGCTTAGCCTCCTTCCAGCATCCTGTGCTTCTCCTCTCCTCCTGCTTCTCATAAAAGCATGTTTCAATAAAGGCTCAGACAAGAATCACAACTTTAGCCTCTGCTCTGTGGAACACATCTAAAATTGTTTCTATATATTCAAAACATGGGGTTGCACAAATGCTAAGTGTGTGTGTGTGTGTGTGTGTGTGTGTGTGTAACTTACTGAGCCCCTTTGGTGTTGCTTATATGAATGTATATTTTGGGCTGACCTTTGGGATTGAATAACCTATCAGATTGATCCTACTTCTGTAGAATTGATTATCTATTGCTCTTCATGTAGGGGTGGAGCCTTATAAAAACTGCCCCCCTACACACACAATGACATGGAGACTGGTGTCATTATCCCAGTCATTTAGGAACCATATTGTTCAGATTTCATGGGTAGACACTATAGAGCAGTAAGTGCTCTGGTCCTATGGCTTTTATATTCTTTCCACGTCCTGTAGTAGATGTATCAATTGGAGCTTGGCACCTCACCATTACTTATTCTGTACATTTTGACCAGATGCAAATCTCTATAGTAGCCTCGATCCGCTTCAAAAAGAAACTTCTTTGTTGAGAGGTTAGAGCTACACGTATCTTTGGGAATACAGTAGGTTTAGGAAAAGGGCAGTAGTATATATCCCATATCACACAGGCAGTAATGTTCCTCCACAGGCCATAACAAAAACCCCAGTGCTAGACATGGGAGGCCTCCCTTGAACTGCTGATCAGGATGGTTTAAAAGACTCCCAGACCAATATAGGCTGTTGCTATTTCCCTGGGCTTCTTCCTAGAACTTGAAGAAAAAAATCCTATTGCTGATTATACCACATACTTCAGACATGGGCTTGGAGGAATCAGGTTGGGACTGACCTGGAAGCCTCTTCTTTAAGGACTGGCCCTCAGAAGGTGTTCTGTAGGCTGCCAAGGGTAGAAAAGCAATATTCTTCGCTGGGTGTAAAGCCAGAGAGACCTATATCAATGCTTGGTATCTCCAGTGGTGCAGAGGTGGCGCCATCATTTTGTAGGTAACCAACAGCTGTCTAATTGAACTCAAGGCCCTCTTAATAGGAGGAGATTCCTGCCCGATACTATAAATCCAGTGAACTGCCCATGCCTGGGAGTCATTTCCATGATTAAAATTAGCTTGTAATACTTCACAAAAATCCCCTTTGGAACTTTTATTGAGATTGTAATGAACTCATAAAGTAATTTGGAAAATTTTCTATCATTAAAAGACTGAATCTTTCCAGTCTTCAACAGGGGGTTGATTTCCTGACATACCAGGTGTGCTGGCCAGTTTTATGTCAACTTGACACAAGCTAAAGTTATCTGAGAGGGGAACCTTGGTTGAGAAAATGCACCTATGAGATTCAGCTGTAGGACATTTTCTAAATTAGTGATAGATGGGGGAGTGCCCACTCTATTGTGGGTGGGGCCATCCCTGCACTGATGGTTTTTTAAAAAGAAGCAGGCTGAGCAAGACGTGGAGAGCAAGCCATGGAACAGCACCCTTCCATGACCTCTGCATCAGCTCCTGCAGCAGGATTTCTGCCCTGCTTAAGTTTCTGTTCTGATTTCCTCTGATGATAAGAGTGACATGGAAGTATAAGCCAGATAAACCCTTTCCTCCCCAAGTTACTTTGGTCATGACGTTTATCACAGCAATAGTAATACTAACTAGGTTTTCTTGCACAGCTTTTGAGATACAAAATCTGCATTTCCTCAAGCTTTTTCAGCTAACTAAGTGAATTTCTATATTTACATGATCTAAGGACAAAATGTAATACTTTTCTTTAGGCTTCAAAATCTCCCCCAGCAGATCTATAGTTGAGATTTGTTTTTTTTTTTAAATCTCATAACTGCTTGCCTCCACTGCTCCCAGCTGCCATGACTCTTGCTCAAAACATCAGCTTCATTGCTGTGCTAGAAAAATTTCCCTTCAGCAGCTCTTTCTCAACACAGTAACCCACATGAGACCACCTTTTGTTGGTCAGATAACACCATGCTTGAGAGCCTTTGGTGGTTTTTCATTTTGGTCGTATCATGGCAGTAGTAATTCTAGCTATTAAACTGGCTCTCCCAAATCAGTTCCCCAATCCAGACCTTTCTCACTCCAACTCCAGACTGACCTACCCAACTCTCCACTGACTCTTTCAAAGTGCCTTGAACTTAGCATGGTCAAATCCAACCTTGTGATTTCCATGCTTACCCGAAGTTTACTCTTCCAATGGTCCTCTCCGTTTCGGTAAAGGACATCATTATTTTTACATTATCTCAGGTAGAATGTAATCATTCTCTTTAGATGTCAAC
>NC_022024.1:939586-942861 GCF_000317375.1 Microtus ochrogaster
CTAGCACCTGTGATCTAATCACTGTCTATCCCACGGCTCCAGCACCTGTGCTCTAATCACTGTTCACCCTATGGCTCTAGCACCTGTGATCTAATCACTGTTCGCCCTATGGCTCCAGCACCTGTGCTCTAATCACTGTTTATCCCACGGCTCTAGCACCTATGATCTAATCATTGTCTATCCCACGGCTCTAGCACCTGTGATCTAATCACTGTCTATCCCATGGCTCTAGCACCTGTGCTCTAATCACTGTTTATACCGTGGCTCTAGCACCTGTGCTCTAATCACTGTCTATCCCATGGCTCCAGCACCTGTGATCTAATCACTGTTCGCCCTATGGCTCCAGCACCTGTGATCTAATCACTGTCTATCCCACGGCTCTAGCACCTGTGATCTAATCACTGTCTATCCCATGCTCCAGCACCTGTGCTCTAATCACTGTTCGCCCTATGGCTCTAGCACCTGTGCTCTAATCACTGTTTATCCCACGGCTCTAGCACCTGTGATCTAATCACTGTTTAGTCCATGGTTGCTGCACCTGTGCTCTTTTTCTGCCGTTATTACAGCAGCTTCCTTGTTATTCTTTCCACTCTTCTGCAGTAACTGGAATGAGACGGCTATCTGTGAGTCAGATAGCATCAAGTATCTATTTACAAGTATTCAGTGTGTGTCCACTTGGGTTTAATTAAAATCCCAAGTACTTTCAGTGATCTCCCAGGCTCTTTCATGGGGCTCCTCTGCCCCTCTGATCCTGTCTCTTCTGACTAATCTGTCCTGTGCTCCAGACTCAGTACATGAAGGCTAGTGGCTCCTCAGGGTGTCTGCATGGCCATTTGTTCTTCATATGGTCACCAGATTCATGCCTGGACTCTTTCTGGGTATTTGTCTATATTCTGATGCCTGAGCAGACTTTCCATGTCATCCATATGTAAAATGATGTCTTCTTCCCCCTAGATTAGGGGGTGCTGGGAGAACTTGGTGGCCAGGTTAGCTTTGACATATTAAATAGCCACCTCAGCTCTTTGTCCCAGATTCAAGTCCTAACAGGGATCACTCACTAAGAGAGGAGGGAGGACTTCAGAAACTGCAAAAGGAAGAAATGAAGAAATGGAATCTCCTTGTAGCCTGCAGAGAAAGACAATGCTACTGATTTTATCTCACTGGTCTTATTCCAGGGAGAACAGACTGTAGCAGACATCTAACCCATAGAACTATAAGCCAGTTAGTTTATAGGATTTTAAAAACATTTTTATTTTCTGAGATTTTTATACTAGAGTACTGTACTTACAACATTTCTACCCCTCACTCTCCTCAATCCAACTACCCCCATGTCCTTCCCAACTCCTCAACTTCACAACACCTTTCTCTCCTGACTGTCACACACACATATGTGTGTATACTACAGCTTGATGAATCTATTTAGTGCTGTTCATATACACATGTGCTTAGGCATGACCACTTGGGAGTGGATAACTTACTAGGGGGGCTATTTGGGGTGAAAACTAATTTGATGGCATCTCTTCTTTAAGCTCCATCTAAGTCTGTTTTCTAATGCTGTGACAAAATACTGGCCAAAAGCAACTTGGGAAGGAAAGTCTGTTGAGAGAAGCCAAGGCAGGAACTCAGAAGCAGGTACTGAAGCAGAAGCCATGAAGGATGCTCCTTGTGGCTTGTACAGCCTGCTTTCTTATGCACCTCAAGACTATCTGCTAAGGGATGGCACTGCCCACAGTGGGTAGGCTACAGGTCAATCCATTGGAGGTATTTTCTCAATTAGGATTCACTCTTCCAAGCTATGTCTAGGTTTGTGTCCAGTTGGTGAAAACACAGCTGGCAGAAGCCCCATTCTTACCCATGAACTTGCTTGCTAGTTTATAGAGAAAGCACCAGCCATGGGCTTCCTCTTGCGCCATCATTCCATCTCCTTACCCACATGCTCCTCTGCCCTGTACCACATTGTGCACTGAACCTTCTCCTTCCTCCTGGAGGATGGACCCCACAATGATTGCTTCCTTGTCCTTCACCATGAACTGTCTAAATAGTGGATTATTCTCATCAGCATATAAATATGCTAATTTTTGCTAGTCTGAAAAAAGTTTTATTCCCAATACTCCTCTATTGGTAGGCTCAATTTAAGTGTTCACCTAGAAAGCTAAACCTAGAATAGTTGTTTGTTTTTGTGGTACCTTTTCTCCCTGATCTGTGGGAGCCTGCTCTAATCAAGCCCTTCTACCATCCTGTAGACATTAACCTTCCCAAATTCATCAGCAATTACCCCATTCCTAATCCAGAGTCATTTATCCATCGTCTCCCTTCAAGACAACATGCTGACTTTCCCCTTACCTCAGTGGGTCTATATTCCCTTATTATTAAACACAGTGGATCTGTGTTTCCTTATTAGTCAAGTTTCCATAATACTAGAGTAAACTTTGCTACCTTTAATTCCTGGCTATAAGGAACACAACAAACAAATTCACAAATCCTCCTCCTGGAGACTGTGTTCCAACCACAAGTTCAGCTAAACTAACCTGTACAAGTTGTACACATCTGGGGAGACAGGATTTCAGGTCCCCAATCCTCTGCAAACCCCAGATGGCTGCAGCTATTCTCATACAAGACGGGAGAAGGGCCATCTCCTCTTCCTCCATAATTCTCCAAGAAGTAAGTGACTGGTGCAATGGGGGGAGACTTGTGATTAATCCTATGCAAGGCTGGGAATTGTTCGTCCCTTTCCCCTGAGAGGCCTCCCTGGTGGGACCGGAAGCTGTTGCTGTGATTGGCTGAACACATTCCTTCATCGTCATGCTGCATTATGTGATCCCAACTTCCTAGGAATATAATCAAACAACTTGGGTCAGTTTTGTGTTATTTAAGAGCTAGCCTCATATGATGCCGTTTGATACTGCAACACTAGGCTCAGTAAAACAGCTTACCTGAATGTTATTTTCTTTGTCCACCTTTTAGCACTAGAGGGCTGAACAAAGAGAAGACGATGGAGCATCAGCCATGGTGCAGTGGCAGCAGCAAAAGGCCTGCTGAAGATCCAGAGTGTGGTCACGGTGGAAGCACTGGGCAGCTGAGGTGGCCGTGGCTGTGCAGGGTTGTAGATGTATGGAGGAAGTGAGAGAAAAACAAAAGGCAAGAAGACAAGGTAGGAGGCAGGTGGGAGACAGGTGGGAGGGAGAAGGAAGTGGGTGGGAGACAGGTGGAGGCAGGTGGGAGGCAGGTGGAGGCAGGTGGGAGGCAGGTGGGAGGGAGAAGGAAGTGGGTGGGAG
>NC_022024.1:943139-962966 GCF_000317375.1 Microtus ochrogaster
TCTCCTAGCCAGGCATACATGTTGTTATGTGCATACATGTAGCAAACAGGCATTTACACATAAAATATTTTTCAAAAGGTAAGATATGTGAGCAAACCAAATCATGTCTTAATTTTAAAATATTACTTTTTTTTAAAAAAATATGTAATCTTTAAACCTAGGTGTGAATGAAATCATTTAAACATTCTAAGCCCGCAGAGATGAGGAAATTGTAGCTGAATTGTGGCAGTTTTATTTCCTGATGGCCAGAATGGTTCTATGTGGTTAAGCATCCTTGAAGCTTCAACCGTGTTTTTGTGCTGTATCAGAAACCCAGGCTGGTACTTTCCCAGGGAACTTCTCCATTGCCTCGCACACACACATGCACAAGTATGGTCTACATTCTCAATAGACCCTGACCGTTATAATATGTTGCGTTGTGGTTTTGATCCCTGCCTTGAGGGTGTTTGAAAACATCCTTTCCTTAATGGACTTGAACTTATCTTCACACTGACCATCCTGCCATCCTCTCCTGCATAGTCAGTCAGGATCCTGGCTACAGCTGAGGGAAGAGCCCTGAGTGGTACCCAGGCTGCTCCAAGCTGCATCTCCGGTGGCTGCTGTTGGGGACAGTGCAGGAAGTGAGATTGGATGAACTTGGGGTGTGTTTTTCAATCACAATTGCTTATGCTTTGTGTATGAAAATCAAAGATAGCTTCTAGCATGCATTTCTAGGAAATTGCTTGATGCTTGACTGTCTTAAAAATAATGGGCGAGCCTGGCGGTGGTGGCACACACCTTTAATCCCACCCTTGGAAGGCAGAGGCAGGTGGATCTCTGTAAGTTCAAGATCAGCCTGGTCTACAGAGCTAGTTCCAGGATAACTAGGACTTAGACAGAGAATCCCTGTCTCAAAATAACAAAACAAACAAACAAAAAAGTGGTCAAACTATTTCCCATGTTATGTTTTTCCAGAATATTTTCCCTAAACTCTCCCATCAACAGTGAGGTATAAAGTCAGGCATGAGAACACATGTCTATATCCTCACACTTAGAAGGCAGAGAGCTGATAAATTCAAGGCCAGCCTGGGCTGCATAGTGATCCTCTGACTCAAAACAAACAGTAAAACAAAGCCAAATAAACAAAGAAAAAACCAATAGAAATATATAATGGAAGAAAATGAACAAAATAAGTGAGGCTAATATCCCATGCCCCTCAAATAGGCAGGTTTGTGACAAACATCATGTCAGAGACTGGGCCACAAAATGTGATGCGGTTTCTTTCTGTCCTTGCCTGGATACTCACACTTGTAACCCATGTGGTATGCTTCAAGAAAGCCTAGGTCACCAGGAGAAAAAGCAGAGTCCCCAGCCCCCAGCCTCAAAAGCCAAGGTCAGCTGGCTAGCCCTATGAGTGCGCCTTCCTAGAAGTGTGTCCCCAAGGCTGTGCCTGGTCCCTCCTAGCGGCTCACTTACCCATGTCTTTGTCTACACCAAATCTTTGGACTATTATAAAGACTCCCCAGACCAAATATGCAACTGTTTATGGCTTCCATTTTGCATGCCAAGTAGCAACTTTCTCCTCAGCATTTTTCTCCTCAGACAACGCCTCATCTTTGGTAACTTGCATGCACCTGCACTGTGCACCTCTGTAACTATTCCTCTGCTGTCCTCTAGGGGCCATGAGCCACATTGTCCCGTTTACATCCTTGATGTGGTCAGCAAAAATGTAGGCAATGCTTACTTCTAGGAAGGAACTATTCTGGATACTGCACGTCTATGTCCCCTGTGAGTCGGGACAGTTCACTGAAGCAGGTCCATGTTCCCTGTTAGTCGGAACAGTTCACGGAGGCAGGTCCATGTTCCCTGTGAGTCGGGACAGTTCACGGAGGCAGGTCCATGTCCCCTATGAGTCGGGACAGTTCACTGAAGCAGGTCCATGTCCCTTGTGAGTAGGGACAGTTCACGGAGGCAGGTCTATGTCCCCTGTGAGTCGGGACAGTTCACGGAGGCAGGTCTATGTCCCCTGTGAGTCGGGACAGTTCACTGAAGCAGGTCCATGTTCCCTGTTAGTTGGGACAGTTCACGGAGGCAGGTCCATGTCCCCTGTGAGTCGGGACAGTTCACCGAGGCAGGTGCTGGCATTTGCTCCATTTCCCAAGATCAGGAAACAAAGGCCAAGAACCATGTACTTTACCCAAGCCATGCCCACTGTGTGGCCTAAGCTAGCATGGAAGGAAAGCAAGGCAGTGCTGTTTCAGAGTTTGCGCTGAATGATTGCCCTCTGGTAGGGTAGGAAAGGGAGGTAAAGTTGGCGTCAGTGAAATGCTTGTTGACTTCCACAACTTGTATAAATGAGCTGACCTCTCAAGTCAGGTTTTGTCTCATATGTGGCTCATGCACCAGCTGCCTCTCTGGTCTCCCCCTGTGATGGTCTTTTTCTCCCCAGGCTACTCTCTGCACGGTAGCTGGAGAGACCTTTAAAGGAATTACAAATGTATTAATGTGCTCTTATCATTTTGCCTTTCCTCTATCTAAGGAAAATTCTAACCAGTGTTATCAAAGAGAAAGATTAGTCAGCTAAGCAAATGGAATTCAAATAGCCTGAACCCTAAAACCACAATCTCAAACAGAGTCCTCTGCTGTGTGGTTATACTGCTTGGTAAGCAGTATTTATCTGAGTAGAACTGGCCTTTCTTCTGTTCACCACCATATGCAGGGAAGAAAGAGTGTCTTTATTTTATGAGAGAAGAAATCCTGCTGTATAAAAACGTGTCACGGTCTAAAGTCAGACAATAAAAATGATGGAGGGATAGCGCTGTCACTTGTAGGAGAACTGTCTCTCCTGAAATCAAAAGGATTTGCATAGCTCACATGAACGGTGCACTCTTTAACTTCTGTTACACAGAGAAACTCACGATGCAAGCCAGGCAAAGGCTGCTCAGGTTAAAAAGGGGATAATAGAAGACGCCCTTGGATGTGGTTCTCATGTTTCTGAGAAATGTCTATGGCTTTGTTTTAAAAACAGCACAGGAGCCGGGCGGTGGTGGCGCATGCCTTTAATCCCAGCACTCGGGAGGCAGAGGCAGGCGGATCTCTGTGAGTTCGAGGCCAGCCTGGACTACAAGAGCTAGTTCCAGGACAGGAACCAAAAGCTACGGAGAAACCCTGTCTCGAAAATCAAAAATAAATAATAATAATAATAATAAAAGCACAGGAAAGCATCCGAAAATCCGAAGTGAGAGCAATAAGAACACTGAAGACAAAGACAAGTGGAGAAGTTTCTATCCCATACCCTGCCAGCCTCCAGAGTCATGTCCTTCGTCCCCCAGTGTCCTTTCTCCTCTGTGGAATTCCTCAAAAAAAAATACAATCTTTTTATGGAACATGAAGTGAAAATAGTTGATAGTCCACAAAATCCCCCTTTCTGATGGAGCGGAGAATGACTTGCTGGGATACAGCTGTGCTCCTCTGGGATTTCCTTCGTCCTAGGCATGATTTCAGCTCGCCTGTGCTGAGGATGGGCGTGGAGAGAGCAGAAGTGGAGACATCTTTTTCTGGTATGCGCTCTGGGAAGGGGTGTCCTTCCTGCTCATCTTAGTTGTACCCCTGTTGTCTTATCCGCTGAATTGAAATAAAAAATTGAAAGAAAGAGACCAAAGAAGGAGAATCAAGTTTTTTTTTTTCTTTAGAAGAATACCATTTCCCAAGTTCCCCGGTTTCCAGTCTGTGTTGCTAGGTGGCAAGTTGTTCTCAGTATCAGCGTGCATCTAGATCACAGAAAGACATCCTCACTAATGCAGATGTCCATATGACCAAGTTGGTTTCATCCTTTCAAGAAGTGTTTAGGATGGTTCTGAACCAAGGCGCACAGATGCAAGGAGTGCTGACATCATGGTGGACAGAGAGCACTAAAGAGCACCAACCCTGCTTCATGAGTCAATCTTTACATGTTGATTACTTGAAACCCTTGCAAGCGCTTTTTGAAAACAAACTAGATTTGAGACCTGTGAGGAAAACCAAACTATGGCGATGGTATTGGCCCTGAGGACTGAGCTGTTTCTAGATTCATCTGCAGCTGTAACTCACTTACAGGACTTATTACCGTGCCAAGCGCTCATATGCCCCCTGTGCCCTGCCTGCCACACCGCTTCTCCCTCTTCATTTTCAGCCTGAAAATCCTGTAGCTATAAATCTCACGTCTCTGCTACTGATGCCACAGTTCATCCCTGTCTGTCTTCTGGCTGTGGAAGAAAAAGTGGTATCTGTGTGACAGTGTAATTACTGCCACCTCCGGTCACCTTTCTTCATTGTGACTCCTGCAAGAGACTAAGCTGGAAGCAGAAAAACACATATGTCCTAGGATTAAAGGTGCAGCCAGGAGATAGCCAAAGGCTATGGCACTTTGAGACATCCAGAGAACTAAAGACAACATCGCTTACCTGGTGAGCATAGTGCTGGGAGAAATATTTGGAAGAAGTGTCAGGGAGACATTGTTTCAGTATTCTGCTACAGTTAAAGGTATTGAGGCTTTGGATTTCAAACAGCTGGACTTCATTAGATAGCAGCTTTACAGAGTGAAGCTGTGCTGGTCAGCTGTCCATCACCATGGCAGAAGATTTGAAATAAACACTTAAAGGTGTGGCTGTTTCCAATCACGGCTGCAGAGGCTGCCTTTGGCTCAGTCATCATGGGCCCGTGGGGAGGTGAGACATCAAGCACACAGAACAAAGAACGCTCTTTCATGGTGGCCAGAAGAGAAGGGGGAAGGGAGGAAGAGTGGAAGAGGGGGAGGAAGAGAGGAAAGGAGGAAAAATGAGTGGGGGGGACAGAGAGACAGAAAGACAGAGAGACAGGGAGTGCTGGTGTCCAGGGACCAGGGTCCCAATATATTTATTCAAAGGCATGCCCCAGTGGCACACTTCCTCTACCTGGATTCCACTTCCCAAGATTCCACGGCTTAAGTCATAGCAAAATCTCGGATTTTGTAATTTACCTTTGGGAGGTAAATCATTTCACTGGTGTCTGCTTGACACTCCCCTCTGTTTAATTAGATTTTCTTCCATTTGGTCAATTCTGACATAGTGTTAAGGTTTGGATATAGGATGTGTGTCCCAACTATCTTGGAATGTTGTGGAACATTGGATGGCGTGTCTGAAGTGAGAAAGAGGATCTCTGTAGGGTGGACATGCCTTTTGCAGATGTGTGATGAGTTGGAATGACTGATCCTGAAGTTGAGTAGTCAAGGCAACCCTCTGGGAAGAGAAGCCCTGGATAGCTACTTTTGAGGAACTAAATGCTCTTTTTAGAATTTGCCTTCTTGCTGAATCTCACTCACTGCATTGATCTTAATTTGTCTGTTGGTCAAAGGAAGCTGTGATAGTTATTTAAAGAGTTATGGCCAGGCTCATGTGTGAAGATTAGAAATTGCTAGGTGTGGTAGAAATATGGTCCACATACCCAATCCCCTTTGCCGGAGAGGTGACACAGTCCTCCAGAAGCCAAGCTTCAGGTCAAGTGATTTCCCGAGGGAGTATTCCTCAGCAAAGCGTGCATCAACGAGAAGGGAACAAAACAGGAAAGGGTGGGTTGCTGCTCAGACAGACGGTCTCAGGGAAAGGGTTGGGACCACAGTGCTAACATGGTGCAGTAACACTGTCAGCATTTGAGGTGGACTGGCCTTTTGTGTTCCCTGTGAGTCACTCACTGCTGTCATGGAGAGGTGGGCAATGGGGAGAGCTGGCGGAAGGTTGCAGTTATGTTAGTGGTGAGATAATGTTCCAGTTACACCTTGGTGAGGTGGCTTCTGCCAACTATGGCCCATCCTCAGGTGCTGATAACCTCTGTTCTTCTCATGAGGGCATCTTCACGACCACACCGCTAAGGACTCCATTGTGTGCTGATTACCTCCTACTAGAGTAGCACACTGGAAGGGGCCTCAGAGTTGTAGAGTATTAAGCAAATATAAAACAGAGGGCAGCTGCCACATGCTTCACCCCAGTGCTTGGCACACTGAAGGGCTCTGCATATGCAAGCTTCTCTTCTTTTTTAAAACATTGTAAATTAGTATGCACACGCACACACAGCATGTTCCACGTGAGAAGGTCATAGGGCACCGGGGTGAACTGGTTCTCTCCTTCCACCTTGTGGCTTCCAAGGATCTAGCACAGGTCAGAGAATTGTTGGCGAAATATCTTCTTCCCGAGAGCATCCCTGAAATCAGTGAACCAGGGAAGAATATCCTCCAAGCACCGATTCGGCAGGACGTGGTGCAGGTGTGTGGGCCCTAACCCTTCTTCGCATTTCTGGAGCCTCATCTCAGGACCACACAGTGTACTGACTTTTGTTATGATGTAGAAGAACCTGCTTCTGACAATTCATTATCATCAGCAATAATAACCATAAATGTTAGCTCTAATTCATAAATGAACTGAGCATTTCAATCAATTTGTGTTAATATAGAGAAAATAGCCATATTCTATATCTTAAGAAATCTTTCATCCATTTTATCTCCTATACTTTTAAAGTATGTATAACAGATTTTGCTGTCTCATTTAGTACTTATATGACTGCATTTTTCCTATTTTTTTTTCAAATCTGAAATCTTCTGTTCTATCCCTACTGTTCTTAGAAATCCTACTCAATCTTCAGTTATGAGCAAGGAAACTGCCTAATGGATACTTGTCCTGACAATATAGGGGTGAGTGTAAGGGCGGGTAAATGAAGCTGCCCATGAATCAACCAAAAGAACAATCCCATCTACAAAGAGTAATTTCACTCCAGGAATTTAGCGATTCCTACTAGGACTTTCAAACTAGAGTCTTTTCAGTCTGATGTTGGTCTTCTGTGACTATAACATTAGCAAACCCAGATCTGAGACAACTAGATGTTCATCAAAAAGACACTACTCAGCTGAGGAGATGGTTGGTAAAACACACACGCCGCAAAAGTGCGACAGCATGCCGGGCATGGTGGCAACATGCCTTAATCCCAGCAGAGGCAGGCAGATATCTGTGAGGCCAGCCTGGTCTACAAAGTGAGTTCCAGGACAGCCAGGGCTGTTATACAGAGAAACCCTGTCTTGAAAAACAAACAAAAAATGTGCGACAGTATGAGTTGGATTCCCAGCACTCATGTAGACAGTGGGTAATGGTGGTGTGAACGGTAACCACTGTGATGGCGGGATGGGAGGTTGAGACAGGGGATCCCGGTTCTCTGGCCAGCTGGTCTAGCCTATCTGATGATGTCTCCAGGACAACCAGAGATCCTGCCTCAAAAAAAAGAGAAAGGTATCCAAGGAATGACATCTGAGGCTGTCTTCTGTCCTCCACATGCACGCACACACACATGCATGCACACACAAAATTTGCAAAATGTATCATCAATGCCTCAGAAGACATAGAGGAAGATTGTTCTCCGGGATCAATCCCTATTGCTGGGGGGAAAAAAGTTAAATAAGCCACTACATTAAAAAGTGACTAGGCCATAGTGAGATGAAGTGATACGAACTGATGAGAAGAATGTTGAGATACAAGTGATAAGAACCAAATTATGTAGACACACACACACACACCATACGCTGAGTGTATTTGAAAGTTTTGTTATTTGTGAGGTAACTACTAAACTTTACCTTCCATGTCGGTCTACAGTTATGCCATTTATTAACTTATCCAACTTTTCTCCATGGTAGATCAAAACAGTTAATTTTTAATCTATTATGTTGTCTTAGGAAACTGAATATTTTCTGGGAGCTGCAGCTTTGCCTGTTCTATCAGTAGGATCCTACTAACCTGGAATTAGTTAAGTGGTTCTTCTGTAACACGTAACTGCCCTAGCACATGTGCCCAACTGCATCCAGGCTTAGGCTGTCGACTACTTTGGAGGCATTATCCCCCATTTATTTTTGCATCAATTCTTCCACAACTTTTATGTGGTTTAAGAACAAAACATTAAAATGAGAATAGAACTTTTCATTGACTATTAATTTGTGGAGGGCTGACAGTTTTCTAAGGGATTTTTCTATCTGATCGTCTTGTAGGTTTTTACCACTCTTGTCTTGTTTTAGTGGAATAGGCTCTCCTAGTTTGCTTTCTGCTGCTGTGATAAGGACCAACCAAAGTTAATGTGGGAGGAAAAGGCTTATGCCAGCTGACAGTCCAGCACTGAGTCTGGGGCACAAACTGGCTTGCTTCCAGGCTGACAGTCTGCTAGCTGCCTTTCTTATACATACACTCTTGGGCCCCTGCCTAGGGATGGCACCACCCACGAAGGGCCAGGCCTGTCAACACCAATTAGCAATCAAGAAAATGCCTTACAGACATGACCACAGGCCAATCGGATGGAGACAATTCCTCAGTTGGGCTTCCTTCTTCCCAAAGTACCAGGTTGACAACAGGATTAGCCAGCACAAGGTTATTTCTATATTTTGTGTTTCCCCTTACTGTCTATAGTTAGTATATGAATGAAAACCATCAAATGGTTTTCTTTATCATGGGCCATGCCACTTAATAAACTATTTGTTCTGCAGTGTGTGTGTGTGTGTGTGTGTGTGTGTGTGTGTGTGTTTCTACATCAGGTTTGTAGGGATTTTTTTTTCTTTTTAATGCTGATTTAGACTCAGGAAGATTATAGAAAATGGTCAGTCCTGACAATAGATTTCAAATTAGTTTCCCTCTTACTCATTTTAATAGAGTCTCCTGTAATCCAGCCTGACCTTGAACTTCCCAGATTGCCTAGGAGGATGACCTTGTCTTCCTTCATCCACTAACAAAGCATTGGGCTTAGAAGTGCACACCAGGCCCGCCCGGTTTATATGATGTTCAAACGAAGCTGAGGATGAAGCACAGGGCTTCACACATGGCAGACAAACCCCAGACCCTTTCATTCTACATTCCCGTCATTCCTACATTGTTTCCAGGCTCCAGGGAATTAACAAAGGCTAAATACAAACACTTGAGTGTCCTGCCCTCACTTCATATAAGGCAGCCTTCCATCTAGAGTCCTGAGCTGGAAATCCCCACAGCAAGCGGCAGTAAGCACTCCCGCCTTCTTTGTGTACCATTGTTAGGTAGGGTTGAGACAGGGACACTTGCTTCAGTTTTATAGGACTGATTTTAGATGCCACAATAGGCACTTCAGAGGTCAGCTTTCCCCCACCCCATATTCTGGACTCATTTCCAATCCGACTCACAGTTACCTATTCCTGGGGGTTCACACATTCTCCAAAATGTCTCTGTGAGGCAGTGACTCTAAGCAAACCCCAAATAGATCTTTCAAAGGAAGAAGTATGAATTTCTGAATATGACTGATTCGCTGATGTCCTAGTCCAAGGACTGAGGGAGCCAGCGATGACTTCCAGAGTAAGGAATGAGGTGGCTTCCCAAACCTTCCGTCTATTGTGCAATGTCCTCCCTTTTGTGTCCCCTCGGATTTCAGTGAGCACCTGAGCTGCCCCTCCCACACCTCCTCACCTGCCGCTGCTGCCTCCACAGATCAGTGTGCACAGGTGGGGTTACACGCATAACAACTCTATCAGAAGAAATCCAATGCCCATATCTCTCCCTTTCTTCCTTTTCTTTTCTTCAAAAGGGAGCTAGATGGTAAAATGTTCTCTAATCCTTTAGACACAAAACCTAACTCCAGGAAAATTCCTAGGAACTCATTCATAGCTGCTACTTCAGTTGTTCTGCCTGGGAAACCGTAGCAGTCTCTCTGCTGGATACACATGCTCTAGATATGCTCTTCTGTGAGACATGCTTCTTCCATGTGTGGTGTGTGCATGTGTGAGTGCGTGTGTGTGATGTGTGCACATGTGTGTGTGCATGTGTGCGTGTATGTGCATATGTGTGCATGTGTGCCGTGTGTGTGCATGTGCGTACGTGGGTGTGTATGTGTGCATGTGTGTGCATCTGTATGCCTGTGTGTGTGCATGTGTGTGGTGTGTGTGTGTGTGTGTGGTGTGTGTGTGTGTGTCCTCGAGCATGCGTGCGTGGGTGCATACCAGAGGTATTTGGCTGTTTTCCTCAGTTGGTCTTCTCCCTATTTTTGAGGCTGGGTCTCACTTGTTGGGGTAGGTTAGCTCCCAAGTGAGCTGCAAGGATGCTCCTAGCCCCATACACCCCCCAGCGTGAGAGATAGAACCAAACACTGTTGTGCTTGACCTTTTATTCCAGTATGGGGATCTGAATTCAGGTCCCCAGGCTTGCGCAGACTGAACTGCCTTCCTGGCCTTAAAACCTATGTTTTACCTGTCATTTAAGTTGACAGAAAGATAGTAATTCCCCATCCAGCAGATGCTGTGAGAAGGAAGGCACCTTCCTCAGTGAGAGACGCTGTTGTCTGTAGGTAGACTCTTTAACAGTGTTTGGTGGGAGGTGCTGACGTTGTTCTCAGTGCGTCTTGTTGAACGCTCACCCCAGTCAGGGGAAACACTTTTCTTAATTGCTAGAGGTATGTGCTGTCCCTTTAAAATTTCCAAGTATAAATGTCAATCTTATCACTAAGGATCTTTAAAAAAATTAAGAAAAAGCAAGAAGACAAAGATACTAGTGCCTTATGACACAAAACATCCGATGCCATCTTTACACTAACAATTTATATTATCAATTAGAAAAATGCAATATGGTAGCAAACCGATTATGTCTTGGTGGCATTTTATGTGTTCATTATAATGGATACAGGATTTTCACAGGTATTGGTTGATTGTAAAATCAATGTTTTGTTTTCTTCTGTATTAACATTTTATTTTTCATTTATTTATTTATTAAAGATTTCTGTCTCTTCCCCACCACCGCCTCCCATTTCCATCCCCCTCCCCCAAACAAGTCCCCCTCCCTCATCAGCTCAAAGAGCAATCAGGGTTCCCTGCCCTGTGGGAAGTCCAAGGACCACCCACCTCCATCCAGGTCTAGTAAGGTGAGCATCCAAACTGCCTAGGCTCCCACAAAGCCAGTACGTGCAGTAGGATCAAAAACCCATTGCCTTTGTTCTTGAGTTCTTATAGATTTTTTGGCAACTTATAATAAGTTCATAATACAACAAAATGTCAATTTTTAGTGTTTCTGTGGGCATTTCACAATGCTTGCTTAAAGTTTATGTAGTAAAGTGTGAAAACTATGTCTGCTTTATATGTCAGTGCCTTCCTTACACCTTCAGCTGTTCTCAAAGTTAGCAAACCATTTACCTCTAGATTTTGGGTAAATATTGATTTTACTTTTTCTTTTTTTTTTTTTTTACTAATTTCTCTCTGATTCTTTCATGTAACTTTCCTTAATTATCTAAAATGTATTTTAGAATAAAAAGTAAAATGAGGCTTTAAAAAAACAAAGCTTTTTTCTCGAATTGCTCACTGTCTCCTCAGACAGCACAAGCTTCAGTTTCTCATTGACTGCTCCATGCTTTATTAGCACTGTCTGCTGTCTTTGATGTGTTCTGTTTCCTCGACATTTTCAGTTCACTTAGAGCTTACTATCAATCTATTTTTTATTTCGAAAGCAACAGAGCATATAGGTAACATATTGTGCCTGATAGCATTAATCTCACTTTTATCTTTGTAATAGTTCTGCTTTCTTTTCTCTATTACTTTTTCTTGTTTTGCTTTTTCTTCTAGTTTTAGTGTGTGTGTGTGTGTGTGGTGTGTGTTTTCTGATTAAGTCTAGAAGAGCTTTGGTGTGTGTATATGTGTGCGTCAGGGGAATGTCACTGGAATTTTGACTAGAGTCATTTTGAATGTGTAAATTCATTTTAGAAGAATGCATACTCATAATAGTCAAAGAAAGGGTTTACTCTTCTGGACTAATGTTGTTGATACATTTTCAAGAGCACACCGAGGGTCAAGAAATGACAGTAAGTAACTGGTTAGTGTATCTCTTCGAACACTTTCAACAAGCTTCTCCAAAAGACTTTTTTTATAAGCTGTGTGTGAGGGCACAGGTCTGTAATGCCTGTGTTTAGGGAGGTGAGGCAAAAGGATTATAAGTATGAAGCCAGCCTGAGCAACACATTGAGAGCCTGTCTAGTAAAGATGGTAAAGAAATAGAAGTCTATGTTGACATTATCACCATCCCCATCTTATTTTCATAAGCATAAAATGATCACAGTATTTTCAACAACGAGGAAAAAGCTGACGTTAATCACTGGCTTGATGCTAGACACTGGGTGTACCGGAGGCAGAAGACGTCTTTAGTGCAGCAAACCAGTACGAATTGGCCTTTGCTTCTGAACGCCTCGTTCCTTTTCTTCTTGCAAATGCTTCTTGCATATGCTCCCATACCTCCCTATCCTGATGCTGCTGAGCTCAGGGGTTTAAACTCCACACGAATTTAAAGGTACGAATAGTAAGCAGTTGTCCTACGTGTAACTGTCAGGTAGACCTCAGTGGGCGTCTACAAAGAAACCAAATATACATCGCAACATTGTCTAGAGGGAAAATGACACAAAGGTTTCCAGAAATTTATTTCAAATATTCCAAACCTACCACATTCCGAAGAATCTGGTAAAACTCAGCAACACTCAAAACTGGTTATGCATATGTTGTACGTGTTTCATGGGCAATGATTTCCTCTGCTGATTTCAAGATGACATGTGCGGATTACTTGGCTCAGCACCTTTGTTTTAACACCAATAAACACACACAGTTTCCAAAATGATGATCATCTTTGGAAAACATCACTTTAAAGCACACAACAGCCAGTAGGTGACTTTGTGACCAGACCGGAAATGTCACCGACAAACTGGGCTTTCCCAAGTGGAAGGGTTCGGTGCTAAACAGAAACTGCAGAGTCTGCCTGTGACAAACATTTAGATGTCAGCAGAAGTGACTGAGTGCAGATGAGGCTGGTGACTTCTTTACATGGCATTCACTTCCGCCCAGGACTCTTCCCCGGGTGCCAGCTATGGGACCTCGGGACTGGGTTGTCCTGTCAAAGGGTGGTAAAGTGAGTTAGGGCTGGAGGTTCAGATCAGTGGTAGAGAATTTGCCAAACTTTTTGGTGACACTTGGTTCTACCTTCACCATGGCTAAAAAGGATAGGGAGGAGGAAGAAGAGGATAAAGAGGAGCAGCAGGAGTTGTTGTCATTATGACCCCAAACACCAACTTGGAATGTATTGGCTGACAGGCATTTCTCAAAGCACTTAGTACAAATGGCCACCCATGCCAACGGCACTAAAAACCCTTCCTGTATGTATTACATCAGTAACTGTCTGTAGACACAGTCCCCCGGGGCCGAGGTCTCATTGCCTTGTACTGCATCAGCTCTGTTTTCCTCAGCTCTTCTGGTTCTCGTTTCTACAAGGTTTTAGTTGCCTGTAAATTGTGGCCCAAACATCATTTCCAGCAGTTTTGACTCTGCCAAGGCAGAGCTTCTCCTGGATCTCCCTTCATGAGCTGTGCAAGGCAGCTGCGTAACATCAGTGAGGAGACCATGGTAGGTGGCTGGCTCAGAGGAGAGACCATTGCTTTGGAAAGAGACTAGATATTGTGTATCTGTGGCCCTACCATCAGCTAGGACCAAACACATTACATTAAATTTTCACTCCGTTGGTTTTTGTAATAAAACTAAGAAGGGAATAAAAACAAGGAGGGATACAACTCCACTGTGCTTCGGGTGGGCTTCGCTACATTCTCCTCAGGGTACCCAGCACAACTCTGATTGTGCTGTGAATTGTTCGTCATCTATGGAATACTTATGTTTCCACTCCTGTTTGTCCTTCCTCTTTCTAACCTAACGTGCTAACATATGTTCTTAACGAAGAGGATTACTAAGACACAAAGGATGCTTATCTGCTTCTTGCTCAAAATCCTGCCACGATTTCCCACTGTCCACTTCAGGTTGAAAATCCAGCTTTTTACAGCGAGGCTGACATCTTTCTATAGCATGTATTGTGCTCACACCTCTCCCCTTTCTTGTTTTTGAATATGGATGCAGCAGTTCTATATATACTGGGGATTTCGCATGCATTTTCAGTTTCAACCCACTCAAAATACTTCCTAATTTCTCTTTTGATTTCATCTCTTATTTGTGGCTTGTTTAGAAGTATGTTCTCCTATTTCCAAATGATTAAAAATTATTTACAGGCAGTTTCTATTATTCATTTTTATTAAGTTGATACTAATTTAATCCATTGGTGATAAAGAATACAGAGTGCACGGTATGAGCCTTTCCAGATCTCAAAAATAAAAATAACTTTTTAAGTATGTGAGCGCATGTGTGTGCGTCGTGTAAATGCATGACGTGTGCGCAGCTGAGAAGGGAGGCCAGGAGAGGACATCAGATGCCTGGAGCTGGAGCTAAGGCAGTGTAAGCCGCCTGGCATGGGTGCGGGGACCTCATTTGGGTCATTTGGGAGAGCAGCAAGTCCTCTGAACTGTTGAGCCATTTCCCCAGCCCCCATGTGAAGTTTTTGAGAGTGATTTTATGGTCTAGACTATGGTCATTGTGTGGACATTGTAGGTAGCATTTCTTCAGAGACTTTTCTTTTATTGTCGCTTCTGACTGAAATGTTCTGTCCTTAGATCTCCTCAACCCTGACGAGTCTCCATTCCATGTCATCATCTTTATGAGGGTATTTCTGACCTCCACATACATCATACGTATGTATGACACCAGACACACCCACTCTCCTTCTGGCTCCATTTTCTCAACTGTACTCATTACTACTGCATAATCTTCCCTTTATTAGAGCATGCATCCCACGAATATGAATCGTTGGTAATTTTACTCATTTAAAATATCCACAGAATCTAAGGGAGTGTCAAGTACAGGATAGGCGCTGTATGAATATTTGTTAAATTAACTCGATTTACAAAACAATTTGTGAGCTAAATCTTACTGATTGTATTGCCATCATTTAACCCACATGTTAACCAGATCCGGTGTAAAGTCAAGACTCTGTACATGGTCTGCTTCATGCAATTCCTTCACTTGGTTATGGCTGCTTGGCTACTGTGCTAGAGTCCAAGATGGATGAGCACTGTTCCGGCTGTAAAAGGCGTGTGCGGGATGGACCTTATGCTGTGATAGAATCAGTCAGGGAAGAAGTTGATAAGAGGGAGGGTCTTGTGCCATGTTATGTGCTAGGGTTTTACCCAGAGAGCAACAGGAAGGCATTGCACAGCTCAGAAAAAGGAGAGGTATGAACAAGGTGGCAAACTAGGATGTTACAAGTGACGCAATTGATTTTGTCCAGTTAGTGTTTGTTGACTCTGAATAAAAGACTGTTCTCTCTGCTAGAGGTACATCAGAAAACAAAACGTCTTCATAAAATATAAAGCCTAGTAAAAAGACTAATGATAATCAAACGCATACATATGCAATATGGACACACATAGGCAGTCACAAATGCTCTGAGGGAAAATAAAGAAGGGTCCAGGAATGGGATTGGGATGTACTTTACAGAGAAAACTCGGGTAAATTCATCATCACAGAAGTTACATTTGAGCAGCAAATCAATGAAAACACAAACAAAAACCGCATGAAGCCAGTTCTCAATAGCTCCCAGAAGATGGGCCAAGTCCATTCTACACAATGTTGTAGCACAGACATGGACTTTATGCTACAAGAAAACAAAGCAGTCGGACACTCGCATTAGGAAAGTGACAGGTTCTGTTTGACTTTGCGGGACGAGGCTAGTGGATTTCCTGAAAACAACTGTGGTAGAAAAAGAGAGGAAATGGTAAACCAGTGAAGAGACTATTATCATACAGTAAGATGGGTGATGGAGGATGTGTGTCCACAGCAGGGGTGCTGAGACAGGGCTTGGTAGAGATGGCTCGTGTAGAGTGCCCTTGAGCACCACCTGGCCATTGTCCTGTTGAACTGTCAGCACTTGTGTCTATGCACAAGGGAACTCTGTAAGGTTAGGCTCCTAACTTTCCATCTTACAGTAAAGGGGCCTATGGAAGACCCCGCCTTCCCCCAAGGACTTTTAGGTAACAAAGAGAGGGCGTTTTTCCTTCCTTGGTATAGCTACCAATGAAGTTGGACATGTTCTTGTAAGCAACTACACTTAAACTTCCTGGTTTCCCAGCCTTTACTTGGATGAAGTCATCCTTTGTTTCCATCATTGGGGCTTTTCTGGTGGCACAGATGTATGTGCACATCTCTGAGTTTATATAACAAGCATCGATAGAGTGCTGAAGATCTGGGTGGGGGATGGGCAGGGAAGGAATCTTGAAGTTTCCAAGTTGAGCCTGCGCAGTTAGTCAATGGCGGTACAGTTCTCTGAAACAGGAACAGTTGCCAGAGATGATTTTTTTTTGGGGGGGGGGGTTCGAGACAGGGTTTCTCTGTGGCTTTGGAGCCTGTCCTGGAACTAGCTCTATAGACCAGGCTGGTCTCGAACTCACAGAGATCCGCCTGCCTCTGCCTCCCGAGTGCTGGGATTAAAGGCGTGCGCCACCATCGCCCGGCTGCCAGAGGTGATTTAATGGATCATGGCCTCTTTCAATTCTTGTGTTGGAGCCCTGCTCTACCAAATGGCTATTATTAGAAGGCAGCCTTTAAAAGGGTAACAAAGCTTGATGAATGCCATAGGGTAGGACTATAATCCAATATGGCCAATTTCCTTACAGACGAGAGAGGTGGCAGGGATGTACTTATACAAGGTCAACCTAGAACCAAAAAAATGGTTAACTCAGAAAAATGTTCCAGAAAAAGTCAAACCTGCTGACATCATGATCCTTGCCCTTCAGTCATCAAACCAGTTAGGCATCCTAGCTTTGATTTGTTATGACAGCCTAGGCAAATTAATAAATGAGTGGCAGGATAGCATAAACAATAAAGATTCTCTCTTTGAGTTCATAATACCCATTGCTCTTTCAAACAGAGGTTGGCTGGGCAGGAAGACACACAGTCCTCAAGCATTGAGAGATATGGATTCAGGAGCTACAGTGGGCACCCACTGGCACAACAATGATATTTGGTGTAGGGGAGACACATATTTCCCAGCTTTCTGTTCCTGTGAGAATCCCACCAGTGTTAAATTTCATTGTTTCCTTTGTTACTTTTCTTCAGTGGGGAACATATATCTAATTCTTTTGGTCAGTATTCATGACTTGATAATTTTCTTGTGTATTTGGGGGCGTGGTATCTGTCTTTAGAAAATATAAATCTTTCCAACTTTTCTCTTATGTTATTCTTGGTTCAGTTTTCATCTCTGTGATCCAGTTCTCATGGGAGAGTCCTGTGCGTGTTTAAACGCTCCTGTGCCTGATGGCCTAGTCAGTGGCATGACCATACTCCTCATAGCAAATGTTTTTAAAATAATAAGCATAGGCTTTGATTCCCTGGCCTTGAGTTCTAGCTCTGTTTGTATTTGATCATGAATTTGGTCAGCTAGACAATGAAGTCATTCATTTAATGGCTATTCAATTGAGCAAACAATAGGGCCAGACACAGAAATTTGGAGTATTCCAGCGTTTAGAGAGATAGAAGACACATCAAAAGAGATAAGAAATTAAAATTACAGGAAAACTGGGGTAACATGGTGGCTGGAAGCCAAGGAAAGATAATATTTTAAAGTGCAAAGAATTGGCATTTTTGTCAAAACTGTGGGCGATCTGACTTCATTACAACATGTGAAATAGTTGGGCTGGTCAACTCTTTCCAGTTAATCTGAACCCATTAGTTACTTGTCAAGGGGAAAAAGCATAATTCCAGCTCATTTCAGTGAAGCTGAAACCCCAGCTCAGCCTCCCTGAAACACTCAGTCAGCACCAGACACTGCTCTCTAGCCAGGAGCGCAGACATGTGTGTTTCTTGGGAGTTAGCATACACAGCTCTCTTTCTAAAACAGAGGAGGCCTGGGGCAGACAAAGAGTTGCTTACTTTATTCGTAAGCAAGAACTACACTTTGCGAACACATACTTACATACACAATCACATGTTACAGTCATGCCATTGTGCCTGATTGTCTTGCATGTCTCAAATTAAGCTACCCAGTTGAGATTGTGTCTCCTGTTGGTGGTGATATGGGAATGGGTCAAGGAAAAGCCAAGGGCAGTGCAAAGGAAAAGCTACTGAATTGGCTACTCTTGAGAGGTCTCAGGGAAGTCTGTCTACAGTTGCTGCTGATAAAATAATGGTCCCTCTGTGTATAGAGAATAGAATGGATGGAAGATGGATAAAAGTGTGGATTCCACAGGACACTCTCACGAATCACATGTAGGTGGGGAGAAAAGTGGGTGTTTCTGGTTTGCACATATAAGTAAATAGATATTTTTATCAAGGTAGGAATATGGGGTTTGAGAGAAAATTATGAGGCAGTTTATTTTCATTTATTTATAGACTGTCTCACCATGTAGCTCTGGCAAGGTTGGAACTTTCTATGTAGACTATAACCTGATATTGTAAGCCAAATAAACCCTTTCTTCTCTTAAGTTCAGGGCGTTTTATCACAGTAGCCTAAATGAAACCAGAACACTGAGTCCCTTCACATCCAGAGTGAGCAGAAAATGGCGGCTTAGTTGCTAAGGTAACAAAGGAAGTAGCCATTACTCTTCAAGGCTGGAGGAGCAGAGGGCATGAGGCTGGGTATGGGGAAGCAGAACCAACTGAGCCAATGAAACCGGAAATATGGATATTGCTACAGTGGACAGTAAAAAAGCTCCCCAAACCACAGGAACAGTTGAGTGAGAGGTATGTATGTGTGTATATGTATGTGTTTTGTGTGTATGTGTATGTTGTGTGTGTCTATGTGTGTATCTATGTATTATGTGTATATGTGTGTATGTTTGTGTTGTGTGTATATGTTTGTGTGTATGTACTGTGTTGTTCACATATGTGTGTTGTGTATTGTGTTGTTTACATATGTGTGTTGTGTATGTATGTATGTGTATGAGTGTGTATCTGTTGTGTGTGTATTTATGTAAATGTATCTGTGTGTATGTGTGTGTTGTGTGTGTATGTGTTGTGTATATATATGTGTGTATGTATGTGTTTTTGTGTGTCTATGTGTTATGTGTATGTGTGCTGTGTGTATCTATGTGTGTGTATATGTGCATGTGTGTATGTGTTATGTATACCTCTATGTGTGTATATTTTTGTATGTGTTTGTTGTGTGTCTATGTGTTGTGTTATGTGTATTGTGTATGTGCATGTTGTGGTATGTATGTATGTGTGTGTTTGTATGTGTGTGTTGTGTGTGTATCTGTGTGTATACAAGTTTTATGTGTTTATTGTGTGTATATGTGTGTTGTGTATATATGTATGGGTTGTGTGTTTGCATGTGTGTGTATGTGTTGTGTGTTTATATGTCTGTGTGTGTACATGCAAGTATTTTGTATCCTAGAAGCAGCAAGCAGCAATAGCAATAGAGATATCAGTGTCAGTAATGAAAGGGTAGGTAGAAATTTAAGACTCTAATAATGATTGTTTAGAAATTGTATCTATACCATACAAGTATGATACACTAACTTCCTTACCTTGCTTTGTTGTTCAGACTTTAAATAACCCCAAAGACCATATGTTACAGGCTTTCACCCAACTTGTTGCTGTTGATAGGTAGCAAAACCTTAGAGGTAGAGCCTTTTTTGGAGGTGTTTAGATTATTGACATCTTGTCTCTGAAGGGACTAGTGGGTTTTTCTACTTTCTAGCCAGAAGACAAGTGATTTTTAACTCTATACACACTGTGATATGATGGGTTACCTCACCGCAAGCCTATGCCAATAGGGTCAAATGACTGTGGACCAGAACCTTCAAGACTGTCAGCCAAAACAAACTTGCTCCTTTATACATGGTCTCAGGTGTTTGTTATCATGACAGAAATCTGACCAGCGCCACTAAAGGCTGCAGTAATTATGTTCTAAGACTCAGATCTCAGTCCTTTTATTTCAGAAATTCTCCAGC
>NC_022024.1:963306-965924 GCF_000317375.1 Microtus ochrogaster
AGAAGTCTCCACTGACTAAGTCCACTTGTAGATCAATGAAAAGCTCAAATAAGTACTCCACAGGTACCATCTAGCTTAGCTGGCTTCTCCTTGAGTATGTCAGCAACACCCAGTGGTGACTGAGGAAGTGAGAAAAGAGTTGCCATTTCAGCAGGGAGTGGATGCTTTGCTTGGGATGTTTCCTCTACTTGGGCTCGATCTGGTTTCATTTCTGTTGTGGTTACAAAACACTCTAACACAAATCAATAGAGAAGAAAGGATTCGTTTTAGTTCAGCATTACAGGTTATAGTCCACAGTTACAGGAAAGTTTACAGTAGGCAGGAGGGCAGAGAGGGCAGTTTACAAGACATCCACAATCAAAGGCAGAGAGAAATGAATGCAAACACACACTCACTAGCTTGTGCTTAGCTCAGTTTCTCCACTCTTAAACAGTTTAAGAACCTCTGCCTAGGAAATAGAGTTACCCACAGTGGTGCAACACGAGGGCTGGCTTGTTGGGGTTAATGTCCCGCCCGGTACCCCACAGCTGGCAAGCCCCAAAGAAAATCACACAGAGGACTCCATAAGATTATAAACTGATTGGCCCATTAGTTCAGGGTACTTATTAGCTCTTGTAACTTATATTAACCCATTATTCTGATCTATGTTAGCCATGTGGCTCAGTACCTTTCACAGTGGGGCAGATCACATGTTGCTTCTTCAGAGTCTGGGCAGGAGTGGGGAGAGCTTTTTGCTTCCCAGAATACTCCTGTTCTCATTGCCCCGCCTCTACTTCCTGTCTGGTTGACCCGCCTATACTTCCTACTTGGCCAATCAGCATTTATTTAAAACATGATTGACAGAATACAGACAATTCTCCTGCACCACAGTGGGCTGGGTTTTACCAGACCACTTAATTAAGATAATCCCCAGAGACCAAACCAATGTACATAATCCACTACTGAGACTATCTTTCAAGTGATTTTAGGATGTGTCCAATTAACAATTAAAGCTGTTCACCCTGCCACTGAGCTTACTTACATCATTACTGAAGCTGCCCCCTTCCCCTCTTCCTCCTGCCCTTCCTCCTCCTTCTCTGACTCCTCAGATCTGTCTTGTGCCAGAGAAAGGCAGCCATGTCTTCCTTGGCGTAGCTGTGAAAGATGCTTCTCTAGTCACAAAATCTTGCAGCAACCTTGAGGAAAAGCTTGAGATTCAGTTCAACCATCGCTAAATGCAGAATCCCTTCCTCAGGTAATTTCTCATTCAGAAACGTGTGAGGATTGCAGAACTGCCAATTACTGCTATTGTTGTTTTTGCCATTGTTTTGTAGTTCCGGGAGTCAAAACTCTTTTCTTTTTGAGATGAATTCAATTTTAAACACAGTGAATATATTGAAGCATACTTCTGAAGTAAGACTAACTGAGGTCAGAAGATTACCTGTGCTAAAGATAATTACCCTTTTAATGCCTCTGTTTCCTCAAGCATAAACCTAGACAAATTATTATGGCTTCTGGCAACAGTTAAAACAATTAAATCCATCAATCCATGTAAAACTCTCAAACTATTGCTGAACACATGGTGAACATAAAGACCCTTAGGTATTAGTACCGTCACTTTGTGGTTTTGATTTTTATATGCCCCAAAAAACACGGTGGGCAAATTACAGAGATCGCTTTAAATAGTCTCATTTAAAAATGTGTGCAGTTAAATCAGAGGAGGGAACAATGCTTACAGTAATATTCAAGGTGTGATTTTAAAAAAATGTGTCTTAGGAGACTATCAACCTACATTATTGCCAAGAGTGATCAATCTGGGCAGAGATGGACTTGGGAGGCACTCTGAAGAAATGGTCTCTGGAGGAAGGCATGATGGGAGCTATAATATTAGCTTTGTTCCCTTCCGCTCCCTGTAACAGCATCGCACTGCGGGGATGTGCTCGGCTATGTCCTATTAGTCTCTTGAAACATCCTCTGACTTCATTGCAGGGGTGTGAGCCGAAAGTAGTTACTCGACGCTTTGACAAAGATCTGCCTGTTTGCTCATATTGGGCTGGTTTTTTCTGCTGTCACTTCAATTGAGAATTTTCACTATCGACTTCTCTTAAGGAAACACAAAGAAAAAACGACTTGCTCCTCTTGAAGACATTGCATTTCTTAACGTGTATATACTGCTTATGCTCCATCTGCCCAGATTCCTTTTTTTCAGGGGAAATATTTATAAAACTGGATAAAGATATGTCTATACATGTCTGGAATATATATGGCAGTTTTGCCCTAAATTCTGATCTTAACTTCCATTAAAAATTGTAAGGACCTCACTTTTCATTCAGTTACAAACACCTTTGAGCCCTTGCCTCTCAGGACTTTAACACATTGGGGTATTTTGATGCATATGTTAATATTTCAATGTAGAACGTACTATATTTTTAGAATGTTTCAGTCTAAGGACAGTTTTGGTTAGTGAAGTGTGCTAGCTCAATATTAAATAAATCACAGCTTTTGTTACAGAAGTATGCCAGCAACCAGTGAATGATTGCGCCCTCCATGTCCACACCACCTTCCTGAAACCTGTACCCCCACTTCCACCCCCACTAAAGGCTGCAGTAATTATGTTCTAAGACTCAGATCTCAGTCCT
>NC_022024.1:966309-970921 GCF_000317375.1 Microtus ochrogaster
GTACTTGACAATGCTGAGAGAGAAGTCTCCACTGACTAAGTCCACTTGTAGATCAATGAAAAGCTCAAATAAGTAAATACCCATGGCTCTAGCTTATTTAGAATGCCTGTGTATTAGCTGTCCTTGGGAAGGCTAATACTTCAGGATTTTATTACATTTTCTTAGGAATCTGATGAGTGCAAGCTGAAAATTAAAGGCACTTCAGTCTAGGTGGCTATTTGGTATCCAGGGTTTTACTTACACAATCTCCTTTAGGCTTCACTGAGGTTGCCCTTATTGGGCTCCTGTTAAAGCCCAGGAAATAGAGATTATAAGTATGATGGTAGGCTCCTGAGCCCTGGGAGAGGATGCAGAACACAGCATGACTGTCTGGAGCTTGACTACCTGGGTTCAGATTCTGGCTGTACTTTTTTTCCAATTCGGATAACTACTACACCTTCCCATACCTCATGTTCTTTCATTGCAAAGTGATGGTGGAGTCTTCCTCTTTCCCTTTGTTTTCTTTAAGAATAAAATAGACTGATTTACAGAAAACACTCAGAACAGAGGATGGCATACAGCCATAGGCACATGAGTGTCGGCATCTTTATCACCATCATCTTCATCCTTGTCTTTCATGAAGGTTGAAGAAATTGGTAGTGGTTGGATTAGATTTGCATCCAGATGTGGTTGGATTGAAAAGCTTTCCATGTGTACATGTCAAATGGCTCCTGCTTTTGTCCATTTGTCTTGAGTATGGAGTGAAAAGGCCTCTTGGAGGTTTCTCTCGGGGCTTCACACAGTTACTTCACCAAGTTACTTTCATTTAAAATACATGGGTAGTATGCCAAACACACACATCCTGGAGATGGAAGGCTCCAGAAACACTAAGGTGAGCAAGACACGATGGTGTTATTTCTGGGCATCTAACAAAGCATGGATCTCACAATGAAAGTTGTGCAGGGGAGGAAGTATTTGCCCATGTTTGCTCCGATCAGCTCTTCATGGCTGTGTGGTGAGGGACTGACTTGAGCATGCACACTCATGCAGAGGCTGTAACAGAAGGGCTGAGGGGGAGTTTTGTAAAGTTGTAGGAGTTTATCTTCCTCCCCAGCCCCTTCCTCTGTTCCTCAGAAAAGCATGGGCCCCACATTACTCAGGAAGAGCAAAGGAGAGGTGAGAGGCAGATAAGAAAGGTGTTATGTTTGGCATGACTGGTTTAAGGTTAACTTTGGGCCTAAATAGCCATTTAGGGTGATTTTAAAAAATATATTCTTTAGATATGTTTTGCTGTATCTGCATCTCCATATTCTGTTAATTAAGCAAGAGACTGAAATGGTCAGATGAGTTACCTAGGGATATTACTCTTTTAATCTAGTTACATTCAATGAAATTTAACATTTTCTTCCTGACCTTGAACTATGGCATCATTCTGGGATCTTTGGAGCCTAAGACAAGGTCAGGTTTCTCCAGGGTTGGACGTTCTGCCTAGAAGACAGCCCTGTGCTACAACGTGTTCTGCTGCCTTCCACAGTGGGAACAGCCATGGAGAACCATGGGCCGTACACAAGCAGGAGACATGGTCCATGGGATTGGCTGGAGTCAGTGGTGTCTGGGGGAGCAGTTGGTGGGAAAGAACCTCTGAAGAAAAAGCTGGGAGTCCGCACATGGAAAAAGGAAGAGCCAAACACACCAAAGTATAGACCATGAGCTCAAGCTTGGCCTGGAATCAAATAGAGTTTGTCTGATGGGCTGCTTTGAAAGCAGAGGCTTGTAAGAGCCCGGAACTCCGTAGACGAGGAAAGTCACATGGGCAATGTGCTAGTGAGTTTTTTTGGTCAACTTGACACAAACTAGAGTCATTTTTGAAGAGAGACTCCAAATTGAGAAAACGCTTCCACATGTGGACCTGTGTGCAAGCCTGTGTCCATGTTCATGATTGATGTGGAAGATGAGAGGGCCCAGCTCACTGGGGGCGGTGCCACCCTGGGCTGGTGATTTTGGGTGCTATAAGAAAGCAGGCTGAGCAAGCCATGAGGAGGAAGCCAGTAAGCATCCCTGTTCCAGGGCCTCTGCCTCAGCTCCTGTCTCCAGGTTCCTGCTTTATTTAGTTTCTGCCCTGACTTCCTCGGTGATAGACTGTGATCAGGAGCGTAAGGTGGAACAAGCCCTCTTCTCCTCAAATTACTTTCAGTCGTGGTATTTTGTCAGTGCTAGAAACCCTAACTAAGGCTGTGAGTGACAAGCTTTAAATAAGGCAAGCTATCTCCAGAAAGACAAACTCATTAGCCATTAAATTTCATCTTTATTATGTAAACCACCTCTCTAGTCTTTTCTGGCCAGGATTCGCGAAGAGAACTTTGTGGGAGATTTCTAGATCTATGAAGATCCTGACCCTTCAAGTAACTCAGTGTAAGTGGCTCCACTATCCAGCCAGAAGCACGAACCAGAGGCTGGAGAGCACCTTGAGCCAATTCTTTCTTTCCCACACCCATTTCTTTGTGGGAGTCTCCCAGTTCTGCCCTGAAAATCCTTCCCCTTCCTTTTATCTCAAGTTCCAACACTTAAAATCGAGGCCCCCAGATGCAGGGTTCTTTCAGATTCTCTTCAGATCAGTAGTCCCCATTCTACCACAGTGAGCTCTCTAGTGGCCTCGGCCCCTCAAACTCATTCCAAACCTGACCCATAGTCCATGGGAGCAGGTCTGCTCACCACAACTAAAAGACACAGACACACCCACCTGGTCTGGGCAATCCTTGACTGAGACCCCTTCCCCAAGTCTTTCTAGATTGTTTCAAGGTGACAAAAGCAACCATCATCACCACTCAGACTTTTCATCTGCCCCTTGGGGGTCTACACGATACTCGTTCATCTCCAGGAGCTTATCAGAAGTATTTCTTGCAATTTCGTGAATAAATCAATAAGGTGTAAAGTGTTGATGTGTCATAGTTACACAGCTAATGTTGGTTTCCCCTCTGTTTGCACACTTTTCCTGCATTAGGAGTGAGTCAGCCACAAAGGTAGCGAGGAGAATTTACACCAGTTTCTGAGAAGACCTCTCATATCTATTTCCTTATCTTCATTTTGCAGACAGGGAAATAGAGGAACCCAGAAGTTAGCAAAGTTAGCCTAGAGTCTAGGTATGGCTTGATGGTAGGGGGACTTTTCTAACAGGCTCAAGGCTTGGGGTTTGACTCCCAGCATCAGAAAACAGCAACAATAGAAACAACCATAGCTAGTAATTGTCAGTTCTGAAAGCCCCATACTTTTCTGGAGGAGAAAATAGCTGAAGAAGGGGTTTTGCTTTTAATGATGGTTGAACTGAATCTCAAACTTGGTTTTTAAAGACAGTATAATAAATAATTTCCTTTCTATCTCATTTACTGATTTGGTGACATGACCCTTTCTTGGTCTACATTCTTGTGTTTCTATGGTAAGCACCATGTTCTTCCTGGGGAAGCTGGATACAAATAGCTCATGTATGCAGTAGTGGGTAAGCTACAAGGGGGCAAAGGGGAAATGGCCGTGCTTTGGCTCCTGGGAAACGGGTTGTAGACACTGCAGAAACTCTACTTCAAAGCAGCATCTGTGACACCAGGAGGCAGGTGTCACTTGCTCACAATGGCTTGTTTCATCCCGGGAAGGAAAAGTACACAGGGCTTTCCTGTGTAAACCCCACATAGATTCTATCCTTCAGGGAATGGAGCTCTTTCCTCCTCTCTGACCGCCATTGTCCTACAGAGGCACGTGCTCTCTCACCTGTCTCTTGTGGCTTTACTTAAGAATGCCAACACATAAGCCAGTGTTGCCAGGAAGCTTCTGTCTGCACCATCAGCAGAAACCATGCTGTCTGTCTGTCTGGCACCCGACAGGGCCTGAAGAAGAGCTGGAGGCTTCCGGGGCCCTGGCTTTGTTGGAGACTGAGTGTATTGATTCTCGCATCATTTATGCTTTCTCAGCGCCCATGCTCACAACTGTCATTTTTGCTTTGTTTTGTTTTGTTTGCTTTTCAAGACAGGATTTCTCTGTGTCCCAGCCCTAGATGGTCTGGAACTCGCTCTGTTGACTAGGCTGGCCTTGAACTCACAGAGATGCACCTGCCTCGGCCTGCCAAGTGCTTGAATTAAATGTGCCACCACACCTGTCTCTTACCTGCCTTTTGTCCCCTATTGTGCTTTGGCTACAGTGCACAAGTAATCCTACCACAAGGAGTGGGACTCATTTTACTTGGCTGCCATTTTACATTTAATTGGTGTATCACTTAGGGGCAGTGTTTCCTTGAGAAACAGAACCAGGATGGTGTGGTGGTGGTGGTGGTGGTGGTGGTGGTGGTGGTGGTGGTGGTGGTGGTGGTGGTGTGTGTGTGTGTGTTGTAATAGATTTGCTTTAAGGAATTGGGTTTTGTGATTGTGGAAGCTTGGTGCATCCACAAGTTAGTGGGGAAGGTTGATAGACTGGAGACCCACAAGAGAATTGTAATTTAAACCCACAAACAGTCTGTTAGAGCTCAGGAGGAGTTAATGTCTACAGGCTTCATATATATATGAAGGTTCAAGGGACCATTTTGGAAGAGGGGATAGGAGGAGTGTAAGAGCCAGAGACAATGGGTGACAACAAGGAGACTTTATCTTCC
>NC_022024.1:971121-988998 GCF_000317375.1 Microtus ochrogaster
CGGCTGCACATAGGAACTCACTCCGGACACAATAGGACGGCTGCACATAGGAACTCACACTGATTGTGATGGGATGCACAAACTTTAGTTTGTTGTTTTGTTTTTTCTTTTTCGAGGAAAGATTTCTTTGTGTAATAGCCCTTGCTGTCCTGGGACTTGCTCTGTAAACCAGCCTGGCCTCAAACTCACAGAGATCTGCCTGCCTCTGTCTCCTGAGTGCTAGGATTAAAGGCGTGTGCCAGCACTGTCTGGCTGCACAAAGCTTTTGTAAGTCCTAGCCAGTCCAAATCTCGGCATAGAGTAGGGGAGCTGGGCACACAATCCTACCCCTAGTCTTGGAGCTATTGACAGTTGTTAGATTCTGGGAGAGAGAGGAGGGGGTGTTCTTTAAGAATGTAGTCCCAATAAACTGACAATGCTCCACTGGAAGATCCTGCCACCAAGAAGAGTTGGCAGCACAAACCAGTCTTGAAGGGTTGAAAGAAGAAAGACAAATCTGCGTGAGCAAGAAAGGAAGGGTGGACCTGCCAAGCTGGGTGAGGGGCTTAAGTGTGATCAAATCACATTGAAACTCTCAAAGAACTAATAGAAAACTGAATATAAATCGGGAGGGAGCTTTTTGTAATTGAGACACAGCTGCTGGTAGGAAGGGAGGTCACCCCTGTCGTGGTATTGTTATCCAATAGCCTCAACCTCTGCTAGCTTACTGGGAGGAAGTGTTGCTACCAATGAGCCTTATAAAATAGGACATTAATTTCATGTTCAGCTGTGCACACGGCTCTGAATCAATGCCAGCACCATGGTAGGAGCATCTATACCCGCACTGAGGAGGCTCGGCCATTCCACTTCTGTCCATTTTCTTTCGTGATAGTTCTATTTTGTTTCCATTCCTCTGGTTTCATCTAGTTTACCTGCTTTGTCTTTTGTCATTCTTCCTTTTCCCAAGACAGTTCTGAACAAAACCAAAATGAGGGACATTGAAGAGAGAGCAAAGCTCTCATTGGTCATTGCGCATCCTTCTGTGCTCGGTGACATGGCCCTCCTGGTCCCTCGGTGCATCTCACATACTGGGGATACTCTATGCACGTGGCGTGGTAACAATAGGTATGGCTAGTGGTGTATAAATAGATACTAACTAGCATTAGTTGAATTTGAGCTCACAAGATAACAGCAAGGGGAGGAGTCCAGAGTCTCCATCCCAAAATGGGATCAGCCGTTTTGACATGATCCCCCATGAAATGTTCTTAGCAGAGGCAAGACTACACAAGCTCCCACTGGTCTTCTTTCTCTGTTACAGGGAGAACCAGAGGCAGTATTTCCTTGTTTATTTTTCCCCTCTTCAGTGGCAAGGTTTCTGCTCTGACTGAGCCACTCACACACCTCCCCATACATGATAGCTCTCATGTACTGAACCTAGAGTCACACGACGATGCTGTGGGATGGGGAGGGTCTATTCCAAGTGGGACAGAGTATAAAGGTGGATCGTTTGCAAATTTATCTACCCAGTCCTGGAAAGAGACTGAAACCAGCTTCCCTTATTAGTCAAAACAGCAGGTTGTTATCATGAGGAAGGAAATGAGATTCTAGGAGAATGAATAGGAAGAGAGTAGGGGGTGGTGTGGGCAGACATGGCCAAAGTACAAAGAAGACTTATAGGAAAATATCTTTAAGAAACCCATTGCTATTTTTAGACCCTTAGTTAAAGTGACTTAGACACTTGACATGTAGAGTTAAAAAAATATGAGAAAGAAACAAAAACCAAACGACCTAAACTTTCGGTCTAGTGACTAGATAGAGCAAAGGAGTCAAGGATAATGCCAGGGCGGGCGGGCTAGGCTCCCACACTGCCACTTCAGGAGCAGAGAGTGCACTTTGTGTTTTGTGGTGATGAATTTAGCACCCCCCACATGAAGAAGCATCAGTTCTTGCAAATGCTAAGCAGATGACCACGTGTTCTAACGTTCCAGAGCAGTAGAGACAGCAAGCTGGAAGGCAACATTCCAGGCTTGCTTGGGAATCTGTTACACCATCCCCATTAGTCCTAGCACTCTTAGGTTTGTAGGCTGAACAAGAGTGTAGCAGGTTATGCGGCGGTGGGTCTTATCACTCATGACGTAGTGGCTGCCTCTGTAGTACCAGCCAGGTTAATTCAGAAGCCTCCTTGAACCTCTTTCTTGAGTTCTATGATACCATCAAGGAAGGAACCACAAAATGACTCTGGATCTCAGTGTGATATGGTCTGCCTATTCTCTCAATCCTTGCCCACCAGATCATTCTGTTTACTTCTTCATGTGAGCTTACCCATTAAATGGAAAGTAAAGAAAGCAGGTTATAAATAAGCAAAATCAAGGCACCAATGCTTCTGGAGTGTACTACATAAAATAAGCCTAAGGATGACACTTGGAACTTAAATTAGCCAAAGCATCAGCTCAGTATTCACCCAGGATCCTCTTCTATATCCATGATATCTGCAGGGCATCGCTCCTTCTGCATCTCTAGGGTATTTGGGAGAGCTCCAGGGTATCATAGGAATGTGAAGTAGCAAGGTTAGTTTGCGAGACAGACCACAGAAGAAAGGCTGCATTTACAGCGGTTGTCAAAAGCTCTCTTAAGTTCTTAGTAATCAATTGCTGAATAATTGAACCACAGCCCACAGTTAGATTAAACTAGGTCACATGTACATTTACAGTATTGACTTTGTGTAAAACAGGCCGGGGCACCAAAATCAGCACAGAGGCAATGCTGACCTGGATGGGTAGTGTGGGATTTGGGAGTTTATTCTCCATGTGCCTCTGGTCACGACAGGTCCATCACTTCTGTGCTCTAGGAAGCAAGAAAACCATCTGCCACACTAGTTCCCGAAGGGCTCTGTAAGATCCAGGGGCTACACCCCATCTGACTGTGCTCCTTAACAACTCTTTATTGATTTTCTCATCTATAAACATCTCACAGGGATGCCATGAAGATTAAATATGACTTAACACTTGGCAGAGACCCAGAATATGGCAAAGAATTAAATAAACATTGCACCACCCGGACAGTTGAGTTAAATAACCACTAATCATTAACTATAGGAAGCCGTCGCCTTTCCTGTTGCATAGAGGTGGAAAGGGGAACTAGAATATTGAAGGGATATCTCAAGGTCCTAGAGCAGTAAGTAAATCCACTCCATGAGTCATGTGGAGGGTACCCAAATGTCCCCTTTGTCTCCCTTTCCTAAGGCAAGCACTTAGAGGAGTCAACAGGGAGAGCGGGAACTGTTCCATTGTCAAGTTATTCTGAGGAGCCAGGCTCTGCTCTAGTCAGGGGGCATCATGAAAAGGCCTAAGGGGTAAACTTGGGTAGAACCCTGGAAGCCAGATGGAAAAGGACATGTTGTAAGATACTTACTGGAGAGGATAGCTCGAAATGCGTGTGACTGGTGCAGGGGGAGTGCGCATGTGTGTGTGGCACAGGGCATGCTGGACTTGGAATTGAGAGGGCTGGAGATTAGAGTAAGGCAATCCCTCATTGCAGTCTGGGGAGGCATGAGCCATGGATACAGTCTTGTGGCTTCCTGAACATTATCTGCTTCTAGAAGAAGACTGTGCTTTCCTGGGCTTTGAGGCATGCCGGTCAAGTGTGCCCTCTGCTTGTGCATGGGTTAGACTGTGTGAAGGGTACACTCACGTTGTTAATGTCAAAGCCTTAAGCTTATCAGCAGTGGTGTTGTTTACATCCAATGCCCAACAGCTCCAAGCAACTCAGATCCCATTGTGGGATGCTCGGAGTTCCTCCAACAAAGTGGTACACATTTGTTTGGGACAAAACTTAAACCTAAAATTTTCTTAAATCACCTGAGTTCATTATAGTTGTCAATTCTTGCAACTATCAGTTTGATATCTACAGTATTAATCATTTCAACTGTTTGACATTTGGGGTTTTAGTTTGAAAATTCAAATAGTTTTTCTTCCTCTGAGCTTTAGATATTCTTCTACTGAGGAATTACAGTCTCGGCTGAGACGGAGCTCTGCAATGCTTTCTTAGGGCATCTTTACACTAACCAAGGATGTGCTAAAGCCTGGGGTACAGAGGAGCCAGCTGTCATAAAAGAGCTCTCTCAGTGTCCTCATAGTGACAGCAGCCTAGGCCAAGGAACTTCCATGACAGCAAAACATCAGCCATTTACTTAAGAGTCTGCCTTCGCTGTCTATCCAATCTCAATGGAAACACAACGCTCGTCCTAACAGTCATATAGTTGAGTGCTTAGCAGAAATGAATGGCTGCTTTGCTCCCCAGATTAACAAACAACATAGTTAAAGCATTTTATATACTGATCGAATGACAGTTATGCTTCTAATGATTTCAAACATAGCATCTGGTTTGAGCGTCACATGATTCTCAAGATGCACAACATTTTTAACCCTCATTGAAAAGAAGAGAAACTGAAAAAAGTCAAGGCATAGATAGGAGAAACAAGCAGGAACCTAGATGACATGGACTTTGAAGTCATGTGTTTAAATGGCAGTGTTCAGCCACATATAACTGTATATGGAAATCTCTTGGGGGTGCTCATGGCAGTGATGCCCTTGCAGGGAGGTGTGACCATGTGACTCTTGAGTGGGATGAAAGGGAAAACGCATGCTCCTTTCTGTCTTGTCAATGACCACGTCCCTCAGTGCTCATCGGTGCTATTTCTCTCTTATCTCACAGAAGCAAGCAACGGGGAAACCCTAGGATCTGGGGAAGCTGTGGGTAGAAGGAGTCTGGGTTACTGAACTAGGTGCTGTGTGAAGAAGGGCTTCCCCTTCAACCTTGCCAAGAGCTGTTTTCTGAACAGACACTCATTTGCATTGCTCATCATTACCTACTGACACTTAGGAATCTGCTTGTTATTACAGAATGCGTTCACTAACTCTTATTAGAGAATTCTGTTGTCGTTTGTAGTGTGGGTGTGTATGTGTGTGTATGCATATTGTGCAGGTCAACATGTGTAGGCCAGGAGTCTACTATCTTCCCAGGCTCCTTCCACCTTACTTTCTGAGATGGCATGTCTCACTGAGCCTGGAGGGTGACTGGATAGGCTGGCCGGCCAGCGATGTCCAGGGCTCCCCCTGTGTCTACCTTCCCAGCAGTGGAATTATGTATGTACACTACCAGTGAGCCCAGTTTTTACAGGGTGCTGAGCATCTAAACTCATGCTTGCATGACAAGCACATTACAAATGAGCCATCTTCTAAACTGTTTAATATAGAGATTTTAAAAAAATCAATCTATTTTTATTTTACTCTCCCCAAATTTAATATCAGAATTATAAGATACATCTCTCTATATATTATCTATCTATCTATCTATCTATCTATCTATCTATCTATCTATCTATCATGTATTTATTATCTATTGTTCACCAGTCTATCTATGTCCCTATCTACCTATCATCGATCTATCACCTGTCTGTCATCTAGCTGACCATTTATCTCTCTATAATATATCATAAAATATTTTTATTCTATCTTATTTTGTTGCACAATCATTGGGACTAACACACAACAATTACAATATTAGATTTTGGAAGCTGTTCATGAGTGTTTTAGTGATGACTATGACTGATTTTTGGGGAAGAAGAAATGTTGGTTCAGTTCATTTTATGTTGCTATAAAATCATCCTAGGTGAATCTTGGTACTTTATGAAGCATCTCCAGGGCCTTGTGAGTGTTAATAAAGCATCCCCTGTGCTATGGGGCTACAACCCAGTCCTGAGTACTGCAGAAAGAACAGAGTCTTATTTTGCACATGGCTGTAGAGGCTCACGATCATGGCAACATCAGGATCTGTTTGAGTCTGGTGATGGTCACATGGCAGATGGTACCACAATGTCATGAGCATGTGCAAAAGAAAAAACATGGTGAGATAGGGAGTTGGAAAGATGGGGGTGGCACCCTTGAGACCTCCCTTGAGAGAAGAATGCTAACCTTCATGTAGCCCCATGACCCAGTTATCATTCGCCAAGTCTCACTTGGTAAAGTTTTCCCACCTCAGCTCCACCGCAAGGCAGCCCGAGCTTGCCCTGCATGCATCGAGAGATGCACTCAAACCATAGCAAGAAGCAGTGAGATCTGCAGATGTGGTCATGCTTCTGCTTGCTCTCTCTGCAGTTTAAAATAGAAACAGGGCTTATTATGTGACTTTATCCATTTTTTAACCTGAATTTGGTTTTGAAAGGCAATGCATTAATAAGCTGATCCTTTGTCAAATGTTTTGAGTGCTTGTGATGACTCATGTTTATTTGGGGGGACATAAAGAGAGCTTGTAATATGTCTAGGGCCCCTGGTGCTGAGCTGAGGAGGCTCACACGATGATCCCTAATGACTCAGAGTGCTTATCGTGTGTCAGTTGCTCTTCCAGTGACCCTGCAAAAACCCATTAATCCTTGAACTAATTCCATGAGCCCCCTTGGGTTCAGTTCAGTTCATCATGTGGAAACGAAAGCATAGAAACATAACCAGCCCAGGATCATACAACAGAGAGGTGGTGGGGCTAGGACATGAATCCTCCCAGCAGGACTTTGGGGCCTGTGATTTTTACTCATTGTTTACACTGTTGCGATGGGAATATTGGTGCTCTGTGGTTTGGTTCTAATTCCAATGGCATTCTTCTTTTATACTACCTTACGTGAAATCAGCACAAATTTAGGAGATTAGAACAGCCTACTTGTATGATCTCAGATTTCCTGGTCAGGAGGCCAGGTATAGCTTCACTGGTCTGCTGGGGTCTTGAAGACCTTCAATAAAGGTGCCATCCTGGACTCGGGTCTCCTTTGAGTTTCACGTCCTCCTTTAACATTACACAGGGGAGAGAAAGTCATTTCCTTGCGGCCACAGAACCAATGGAGCTTGTTTCTTAAGCACCATCAGGGAGTCTTCTTCTGGCCTCAATGAAACATAGAAGTATCTCTTTCAAAAATGTTTCCAATTGACTAACTCAGGCCTAAATTGAGCTCAGTCATAACTTGCTTGTAAGAAGCATAAAAACCAGTGTTTCTCAGGAGGAAGAGGCAGGAGGATCTCTGTGAGTTTGAGGCAAGCCCAGCCTACAGAGTGAGTTCCAGGACAGCCAGGGCTACACAGAAAAAAACCCTGTCTTGAAAGACAAAACAAAGCAAAGCAAAGCAAAACAAAACAAAACACAAAATCAGAGTTCAGTCTGTGCAACCCGCATAAAAAGACCAGAGAAGGTGACATATGCTTGTAACCCTAGAATGTGGAGATGGCCACAGTTGGATTCCTGGGCCTTTAACCCTCTAGCCTAGTGTACTCATAAATTAGCTCCAGGCCAGAGAAAGACCCCATTTCAGAAAGTTAGGGACGGGTGAGTGGTTCCTGAGGAAAGATACTCAGAGTTGTTCGCTGGCCTCCACACACTGGCACACACATGTGCACTGACACACGCATACCCAGTGAAACACTTGAGACTGGAAAAACCAAAGCAAATGTGAGAAATGGTTTGTGGCCCATTTTCCGAGAGCGGATGAAAGCTCTCAGCTCCAAGGGAGTGAAATCTTTCAGAAAGAACCACGTGGTTACTCTTCTGAGTCAGAGGGTCACTTCAAAGGGACAGGAGGGGACATCGGTCCAACAGGCTTTCGGTGTATGGATCCAGCTCAGAGAAGTGCGAATAAGAGTCACATTTGGTCCCATCACCGCTGGGAACTCTGGGAGGCAAGGAGTATGTTGGAAGGGTTTTTGTTTGTTTGTCATCGTGGGAGGTAACGGTGAAAGGGTGGCCTTGGCAGCTGGCCAGATAGTTGAAGCTGGAGTTTGATTTCCCGAGTCCCTGAAAAATTCCGTCAAAGCTATATTGAACAGATGAACTGGTTATAAAAAAGACCAGGTAACTGGTTGCCCTCTGAATGTAGGCAAAGAAGCAGCAGTGTGGAAAGACACAGACAGAAGTAAATGTTGAGGACCAGAGTACTGGCTACACTGTTTCAAGGACTTGGTAGACTCGGAGCTACATCAGAGAAAAAGACAAGATCACCTGCTGAGCATCCAGAGACTGCAGATGTACCTCTTGCTTCTTGCTGTTTTTGCATTCTGAAGCCACTCACAACCTTGCCATCTTTGGTAGTAAAAGAGAGAAAGGAAGTGTGACAGACTGAGCATTTGTCTCCGAGCATCTATATCTTAGGAGAGACCACGTAAAGGAAAGTGGCTTTACTACCCAGTACTGGCAAGGGTCAGGGTTTCCTTCATCCTCGTGAGATGTCCACGTAAGGGAAAGTGGCTTTACTACCCAGTACTGGCAAGGGTCAGGGTTTCCTTCATTTTCGTGAGATGTCCGAAGAAAGGCAGCTTGATTAAGAGCAGAGAGACTGCATTTCTTTCTAGATTTGATTTGGTAATTAAGTTTGCACGCATACAACCTGTGAGACACAGGCCAAGTCCTAATAGAACTCCATCTCTAGGGCCGGGATCTTCCCAGTGTACCTCAACTTCATCATGGATATCAGGAAATTCAGGATGCTGTAGACACTCACATAACCTCACATATTCTCCCAAATAATATGGCCTTGTGACGACTGGAGCCAGAGAGACATTCAAGTTTGGAAGAGAACAAAATGCTTCTGACTTGAATTCAGTAAGTAATTGGGTTAACTGGTGCTTACAGCAAAATGATGGGACCAGTCTCTGAGGGCCTGTGCTGAGCAGGTCCTGGGCGGCTCAAAACATATTATAATCAGGTTTTTCCTTTGAACTAACTCAGTTCCATTAAGGGAGAATTTGGTTCCCAAAGGTGTCACAATAATAAGAACAGATTCAAAAGATGGTTTTGTTTACACATATTACACAAAAAACAACATCCTCAGCATCACCTGTGTCTAAAGAAAGAAACAACATTTTATAGTGGAGGAGAGACTGGAATTCGGGACATTAGGAAATAAAAATGAAATGGTGGAATACTTTAGATAAAATGAACTTTTGTAACCTTATGTTAGCAAAGAACATGGATAGAGTATTGCTATGTCTGGGATTATGATTAAAAATAACGAGAACATTCCATTGTTTAAGCATATTAGACTTAAACTATATATATATCTTAAACTATACAAATATATGCATATTCATTCCCATCTTTAGTACACATGTCCACAATACTCTCAGTTGCCCATATGATTGTTTCAGATCCTGAATTTTTTCCGCTTGGAGGTGTTTGAAGTAGCATATGAATGCATGTGGCCCGTGGACTTTCTAGCTCACCTGTGTGTTATTTGTCATGACCATTCTCAAGCTCCATGGAAAATACAATATATTTGGAATATACTAATAAGTACTGATTCTAAGTAAGATTTATAGCTCTTCTATGACATAAGTGCTAAAGAATTATAAACAAAGAGAGAAAATGTCTTATATGTGGTATGGTATCGCCTCACGTAGAGAATTGGAATGGACCAGTCGAGTTCATTTGCAAGATCATTATCACCTTCCTGTTCAGGCTCTTTCTACACTGGCAAGTTTATTAGCATAATTGAAACGATTTTTGAATCATTAATAGCAACCACTCAATCATCCTTTCTATTTGCATCCTGTGAAAGGAGAAGTCATGGGTCAGGGCTCAGCAAAGGGTGAGAATGGTAATAAAGAAAATAAATATAGAAGTGATGGTCAGGGTGCACACCTTTAATCCCAGCACTTGGGAGGCAGAGGCAGGCAGATCTCTGAGACTTTGAGGCCAGCCTGGTCTACAGAGCAAGTTCCAGGATAGCCAGGACTCAGGACTGTTTGAAAAACAAAACAAAATAAAAAAGAAAGGAAGAAAGACATGATGAAAAATGGAACAGGAGACATTTGTATTATCTGATTCCAACTAGCTTCTAACCCTAACACACATACAAACACACACACACACACACACACACACACACACACACACCACAGTAGGACACGCTCTTGGCCTCATTGTTCCAGGGCAGGGCTGGACCTGCAGTGTGACTATTCTGTTCCATCACAATCCCTGGACCCTCCATGGCCATTTGCTGGTCAGGGAGAGAACTGTGGCCCTGCTTTGAGAGACACTCACTGATCCATATGTGACTCAGACTCAAGATCATGGCCACTTTGATTCCAGAATCATATATCACAGATCATATATATCAAGGATCATATATCACTTGGAGGGAATCATCACAATTTTACTTGACATTATATTTAAATGTTTAAATCAATATTGTAATTAAACTTATAAAAGTGAGTCATGAAAGCATGGTAGAGGATTTTATTGACCTGAAAAATCCAGGAGGTTTCCCATCCTAATCCCTTAACATCCTCATTCACACAGAGCTTATTTGGTTTCTGAGTGAGTTAATTCCCTGAAACTTGCACCTAAAGTTTCACACTACTATTGAGAGGCTTGGTTTGCCCCATATCTTAATGTTTTCTGCCCTCTGGTGGTGAAATCAGGAGTTCTGCTGTTTTTGTTGGGAGGCTGGAGTAAAACATTTCACTAAAAATTAAATAACAACATCTCTCTGATTTTTCCTGCCACAGTGGGCAGATGTGTTGATTCTATTTCTCATTGTGTCTTCTTGAGTAAGACTTTCAGGATCAAGCAATTTTTGGACTAGAAACAAAACCAAGACCATCTCTTCCCCACTGGATCCCACTGAAAATGCAGTAAGGTAGGATAATTCCAAGAGGAGGTGTTGAAGAGGAACCCAGCAGGGTCTAGCAGGATGTGGGCACTGGGAGGTGCACATGGTTATTCTGAATGGGAGTCCAGTCACTTTGTCACACCAGGCTAAAGACACCCACACTCTGGCCAGCTAGGCATGCTTTTTTGGAGGGGCTTGTGCTTATAAAAAGTAGGGCAGCATTCATCATAATTAGAGTCTGACGTAAGTGGATACTAAGAACTTGAGGTAGGGAATCGTAGAGAAGTGAGAGTGTGTGGTCTGTAGGACCAACCCAAACTCTTTAGAGTAGGGATGGCATTAATCCTAGCCTCATTTCTCCACTTGTCTTCTTAAAGCAGAGAGGGAAATTCTCACGATTCCACGAGTCCCTGCTACCTGTGGGTCAAGCCTTCTTTGGTACATCTGCTGACGGGCAAAAATGGAGATTTCTGAAATCAGTCACTAAGAAAAATGTACAATATATAAGATTAAACTAAGATGCTCAAAATTTCCTGGGATAATAAGTGGTCATTCAGTTAATTTGCCAAACACCATATCATTCTGTGGGTTGTATCCTCTGACAATATGAGCAATAATTTGAAAATTAAGTCAATGAGTCAGAAAGGAAACATACTGATCTGGGGAATAATTATGTAATAGATATATCATTCTGTGTATTTTTAATGATTTTCATAAACAGGGCATACTAAACCTTTTATTTAGAGAAGTATCCTTTTCCACAGACAGATGTTAAGTTGTCCTTTTACAATAAAAATTTTTAACAGTACCTAGGAAGTTTTTTTTTTAATTCCAATTTCTTTATCCTTTTCAAACTTTGTACTAACTTTTTATCTTTAAATAGTTTCTGACTAATCAAAATTTACAAAAGAAGGCATTTCTCTCTTAGAAGTCTTTCCACTCTTTGGAACCCTTCTAGTATTTTTCCTAATGAAGCTATGATCTCTACAAATAAAGACAGAGCAAAGAATATCTATGTATCTGTCATCCAACTCAAATTGGCAGTGTCTTCCTTAATTCCAATGCGGTTTTCGACAGTGAGAAAGCTATCATTAACACTACACTATTAACTAATATGCCTCTTATGAAATCACCACTGTAATTGGCACGTTAATGCTCATTGTATTGTCCAGGATGTAGATACTGAACGAGTTAGCAGTGAGTTAGTGTAGCTGACACACATACCAGAGAAGCTGTACTGTGGGCTTCTCAGTACATCCTATCAATGGGCCCATTTTCTTGATTTTTTAAACTGTTTGTGATGTCAATGTCGAGCACTCACCTGCTGATTATCTTCATGGTAAAATGAGACCAGCCCATTGGGGCGTGGTCTCTCTCTTTAAAAAAGCGGCCACTTCCCTCCTCACTCTCTCTTACTTCCTGCTCAGCTTCCGGTGACTAGACTCCCTTCCTGATTGCAGAGAGGGCTGTTGTCTGGGATGGTGATCTGTAAGTTTTTCCCCTTTAAATAAATAACCATTCTATTAATCATAATTCCAAACTAGTGTGGGATTGTTTGTGACTTCCGCCTTCGCCTTCAGTAAAATAGATATTTTTAGCTCTTTACTTGGTTAGTACCTGTGGAGAGACACTTTAGGACTATGCCACCATCCTTGTATTTTTTCCTTGCACATTGGCCTAGCATCATCTCCAACTGATGACTTTTCTGCCCGATAACATCTCTTATACCCACTAACTGGAATTCTTGTAAGAAGAGCCCCCTTTACTCTCATTAATTAATTAATTTTCTATATTAGGATGTGGTCCCGAATGCTTATTTTGTATGTTACCATTCATCACAGTTACCATTGACTTAATTGGCCCATATTTAATCATTAGGTATCACTTCCAGTGTGACTCCTTTGAATGCAAGGCCCTCATCTTTTTGGATGTTTTTTTGGGAAGTTGTTTGCTTGCTTTTGTTTATACCACCAGATATACCAGGATAATCTTATTCTTTCTCTGTTCCAACACAGAAATTAGTAATTTTTCCAAGGATATTTTATTTCTTCTGTTCAAAAGTAGTATTTAGTATTTAGAAGCTAATATCTGGATGCTTGCTATGCTAATTGATACTGTAGTTATTACTTCTCAGTTTCTCATCAAACATAGTTATCAACAAGTTTACAAGGTCTAAAAAGCTGGGTGGTAGTGGCTCACACCTTTAATCCCAGTACTCAGGAGGCAGAGGCAGGTGGATCCTGTGAGTTCGAGATCAGCCTGGTCTACAAAGCAAGGACATTCAGGGCTGTTACACAGAGAAACCCTGTCTTGGAATAAAAAACAACAAGCAAACGAAAGTTTATAAAAACATTTGCACATGTATGCAATCTAAATATATGTATATATATGACCTATATATCTTATCTATCATCTATCATCTATCTATATCCATCTATTATCCATTTATTATCTATTGTCTGTCTGTTTGCTACCATCTTCTGTCTCACACACACACATATCATTGATACATGGCTATCGACCATTATCTGTCTATAGCTATCTATCATCTGTTTCTCATTTATTATCTATTCATTGATAATGTACCAACACGAATTCACGTCATTAATTTGATTGCAATTTAACACCATGGGGCTCTTGACGACTGACCCTGAAGCTAAGAAATCTGCCTCTAATTACCTAGTTTATTTATTTACTTTACTTATCATGGGATCTACATGAATTAACTTAAAAATTACTAACTTGTACCTCTCTAGGGTTGGGAAACTTACTAATTTGGGTATGATGTTTGTCAAATTCCTTTTTGGTGTTAGAGTAGATTGACAAAAGACAGATGCTTCTGTATTTTTGAGAAGTCTTTGTGTAGCGCTAATATTTGTGTTTTATATATGGGTGGATTTACTTTGCAAGTCTGATTTTGCTTATGATTTTCTCTGCCATTCAGGAAAGTTCTATTTCTGTTTAGTCAGATCAATGTTTTTATAACGTGCCTAAATTATGAGTTATTGCTAAGAAAGAAGAAAGTACTTCTTGCAACCAGGCTCAAAAGGAGTTTCGTGTTTTCTCTCAGTAATTTTAATTTTATTTATATTTCAGTTTCATTTGGAGCCATACTTATATATGGCATGGAGTATGCTCTAAATTTATTTTTGCTTTTATGATTATTGAACTACCCTTAATTTGTTTTCTGCCAGTAAATTTGTGATACCTTTTTTATCATCTGCTGTCCTAAGCTTCCAAATGTACGGGAATCTAGCTTTGGGCTTTCTGATACATTCTCTGGGTGTGCTTATCCAGTCTTCCACCAGCACCATATTGTTTTAATTACAAGGATTTTGTACTATGTTTTAATATCAAGTGGAACTGGCCTTTCCTTGGTTTGCTCTCTCTGGTATTTTCTTTGCTGTTTTTGAGACTTTTGTTTGTTGGTTGGTTTCTCTATGTGTTTTGAATACAAAATGTGCCTATTTATTACTCATATTTTATTGGGATGGTGTTTAATTTATGCACTGATTTGGGAGATGAATATTCATGAGACAAAGTCATGTTTCCCATAGCCCAGGAACATCTTTGCCTTAGTTCAAGTTCACATTTCTATCTCTCAAGGATGTTTTTCCTCAATAGTTCCCCGTTTTTCTTGAAGTTTGTTCCCAAGTATTTAATCTTCCTCATTGTTATTATAAATAAGGGTTTTTCTATTATTGTGTCCTCTGATGAAGTATATACATATATTTACACACACTAAATACTAATTCTCTACGTGATATTTTAGTTCCGACATCTTTACAGCTTATTTTATTGTTTAATTTAACATGCTTTCTTGAGCGAAGCAAAAACAAATGATTGTGTGAGGGCTTTAAACTCTGATTTATGTCTCGTGGTGATTAAGCAATCCTGACTAAGACAAGGGAACAAAGTTGCCAAGGTCACAAGGTAAGAAATGGACAAACAAACTTTTAAATCAAGGTCTTTCAGAACTAACTACTCTGAATGGCCAAGGTCCAGGTTCCCTGAGCTTCTTTGTTTCTTCTGCTAGCTAAAGAGGAGAAGTAAGAAGTTCCTTCCCTCCTCCTGCCTGACTCTCACCCTGTCTTAGGGTTTTCGTTGCTGTGAAGAGACACCATGACCACAGCAGCATGCAGGCAGACATGGTGGAGAGGTGGCTGAGGGTTTTACATCTGGTTTGTCAGGCAGCAAGAAGAGAAAGGAAGACTGGGCCTGACTTGAGAATTTGAAACCCGAAAGCCCACCCCAAGTGACACACTTCCCCTGTCAAAGCCACACCTCTACAGACCTAAGAGGACCATTTTCATCCAAACCACCAAGCCCAACATTAACTGTGGGAACTGAGAGGGGACATGAACAGGAGAGCTGGAAGAGGGGTCTTCCTGAAGCAGAACAGCAAGCTGTGCAGATGTAGCAAGAACTTCATATAACATGTGCTTCATTGCTGGGTAATGGTGTAAAATCAAACTTTCTGGTTGTAAAACTAGTAAGAGTTCAGCTCTGGCTCACCAAAGAGTTTGGGTCAGTGTGTAGTCCTTCTGAGCCTTAAGAATAAAAATGTCTCTGCTGGCTTAGCCCTTCCTGTGGCCCCACTTTGCCCTCCTGCCTCAGCTCCAGGCCCTGGACTAACCTTACCATCCATGTTGTATTTAAATTTCTTACGCATGCCACATAAATGCTTGCGAGGAAAAGATACCAGGCATTCTTGGACTACAGATCCTGTGTCATCTCCAGCAAAGGGAGCATTGCTCGCATGTTTGCTGAGGGAGGGATGGTTGCTCATTTTTCTAAACTTCTGGAAAGCATAGTGTTACTTGTGTTACACACATACGTGTGAGTCTTTTTTTTTACTTCCAAAATTATATTCTAAGATTATGTATTAGAGTACCTTACTTTTTTTTTCAGATTCAGAATACTTAACAAATTGCTAAGATGCATTGTGTGGTCATTTCATGAACATTTGCCCAAATGTTTTGAAAGTTCACACAGTTTTCTCCTAGTCTTAAGGAGTTGTATGTATGGGGTGGGGTTTTTGACAAGTTGGGGTAAAGCACCACATACATATAAACATGCATACATATATACTCATACATATGTATATACATACACACACGCACCTATATACATATATACATAAACACACACATACATGCATATATAGATCTACATATCTACACACATACACACACACTCTAGATTTGCTGATTTAATCAATAAACTTCTGGTTCTTATTATAGCAGATGTAATAGGAATTCATGAAGGTGAAAAAACTCCATGCCATCACCTGCCTATTGCCCTTCTCAATGAGCTTCTGAGATAATGCTTTGATAGCTGCTAAATGAGCCTGGATGCTTTGTGCTTTGAGCCCAATTTGCTCTATACCCAAACCAGATAATAAAGCATTCATTTAACTCATCATCTTATAAAGCTTCCTCTCCTGGGGGCCGTGACTCTGTTCTGAAGGAAGGGTAAGGAGATTGCTGAGTATATGAAGGTGTAACTGAACTCATATTCAGTCCCTAGACTGCTCCATTCACCCTATGCGCTGCATCTCGCCTACAGTGGGAGAATGCCTTCCTCCATGGAATGCCTCTCAATGCTTGGGAGGTAAAGATATCCCCATCATCATTATGGATGGCGTGTTTGGTAGGGATCTGTGGCACCAATCATCAACTCCAAGAAAAAAAAAATAACTTTCCCTTGCTAAGACCCCTGGGTGAAAGTACTGCATACATGCCCAAAGATATGGTATCTCTTGCACAGCCCTGGGAAAGCACAATATCTTGTGCAGTTTGAAGTGTATCTATTCTGTCATAGATCTAGAGGTCATTTGATACCTCCAAAAGCATTATTGCAACACTGTTTGTGCTAGCTAGTTTTATGTCAACGTGATACAAGCTAGAGTTGTTTGGGAAGAGGGAATCCCAATAAAGAAAATGATGCCACCAGGGAAAAGCTGTATGGTTTCTTCTTCTTCCTCTTCCTCTCCTCCTTCTTTTGTTTTTGTTTTGTTTTTTGAGACAGTGTTTATCTGTAGCTTTGGAGCCTGTCCTGGAACTAGCTCTTGTAGACCAGGCTGGCCTGAAACTCACAGAGCTCTGCCTGCTTCTGCCTCCTGAGTTATGGGATTAAAGGCATGCGCCACCACCGCCCGGCTGTGTGGCATTTTCTTAATGAGTGGTTAGCTTTTGAGAACTCATTCCATCATGGGTGGTGCTACTCTGGGTGGTGGCCCTGGTGTATATAAGTAAGCAGACTGCATAAGTCACGAAGAACAAGCCAGTAAACAGTCTCCTGCCTCCAGCGTCCTCCCCAGACTTACCATCATGATGGGCTGTTATCAGGTTATATAATCTGAAATAAAACCTTTCCTCCCCAAGTTGCTTTCAGTCATGGTGTTTTCACAACAGTAGAAGCCCTAGGACACTGTTAAACATAAAGGAACATTGGGAGCACCCAAGTAACTATCACAAGATAAAAGATGGACATATTCTGGAATAGATATTCAGTGGTCTACTCTACTATATAGAAGTGAAAATAATAAAGTGAAAATTATTTGTATCTGCATGGACAACTAACAAAAAATGAATGTTGAATGATCAAAGCAAGATATGAAGATAAGTGCAAGATATCAGAGTACTTTGATATATATACTTCTGTGCTTGAAGTATAGTTGTAGAAAAACAAAGACACCAACAAGGAAAACAAATGTGCCAAGGCTCTAGAGCTCAGAGGAGGCAGGAATGGAACAGGAGTCCTAGCTGCTCTGGGTCCCAGCTGCTCTGGGTCCAGGTCTAGGCTAATTTCTCCTGTTTCCCACATCAGGAGATGTGTCTGACCTCTTCCTTGTCTGACCCCCAGTGAACCCTACAGGTGACTTCCTCTCACAGTACACACACACTCTATTGCCTTCTTCATGTGTCTATTGTCCCAAAGGCTCATTTGCTCCCGTCTGTAATACCGCTCAGTGCATCATTGGCTTTTAAATAAATCTAGTGAATGTAGGAATAAGAACAGGACCACCAGGAGGCCATGGAATACGGCAATAAAGAGCTGGTGGAAGAATCGGGACGCTGGCAATAGAGCACAAGAATAAAGGTAGATTGGAGACGATTTCACAGCTTCTAGGACAGGTCACAGACGAACATGATTCGAAGAAGTCCAACTGCATGAGGAAGGCGGGAGTGTGGGGGCTCACTGTGTATTAGTACATCCCCAGCACTGCAGATGCTAACCCACGATTC
>NC_022024.1:989448-1003873 GCF_000317375.1 Microtus ochrogaster
CTGAGGACTGTACGCTGTTATCACCTTGCTTCACAAAGGATGAGAAACAAAGGGAACCAACTAAGTAGCTTAGCTGGGGTTTAAAGCCAGAAAACATGATTCTGTGCCATTGCTGTCCCTCTTGATAGCAGGAACTGAAAAGGGCAGATACTGAATGAGAGTGTTCTAATCTCTTTTTAGCACAGAGAGTCTTAATCATGCAGATGGTGGTGAAACTTTAAGGCAAGTGTGTCTCACCTCTGCTAATGCTCAGCATGGAGACATGGCCAGACCAGGGAGCTCTGATGATAAGGAGGCCGGGGGAGAGTCCACATCTGGTATAGGAAGTCAGGGAGGGTCTTGACTGCAGTGAAGTCAGAAATAAATAAAGCGTATGAGAAATCAGTCTGTTCTCTTATGGTTCGAGGCTAACATCTCTAAACTGCAACCATTGCTTTGTCTGACTTACACACAATTGGCACGATTACTGTACATTTGAAATGCTACTGCTCTGGCTCTGTCAGTGCTTTCGAGAATTTTCCTATGCAGTCTAGTTGAGGTACAGACACAGGGTAGCTGCGGGATAAGCATCTGGAAAGCTGGCCCTGGAGCCGGAGTTGGCATGGAGGCAGGACAGACTCTGGAAACTGAGAGAATGGAGTTGGGGGCAGAGAGCAGGGGGTAGGAGGCTGCAGTTTTGCTGGCTGGCAGATAGTATCAATCTATCTGTCGGTATCCAAGCCTCTTCTGCAAGCACCCATCATCATGCCCCTTCCTCATGACAAAAGAAGAGGGCTTTGATGCACACTCAAAAGTGTTTTGGTTTGGCCATTTTTATACAGTACCCAGTATCTCGCTGTCATCTGTGAACTTCTCTCTCTACCTTCTGAGCTTCTGCCCATTTCCCAGCTTAGTCCACATCTTTATGTTAGGTATTTTCTCTTAGGCGAGCCTCTCTGCCAGTGCAAATAATCCCAATCAGACCTAGTCAAACAGAATTAGAGATGCCTATGTTTAATGGAATGCTCCCAGGTGGCCCCAAGGAAACATGGAGAGGGGGAGAGAGAGAAAAAGGAGACTATGTGAAACCCAGAGACTATGTGTTCTTTCTCTGGAGGGCAGTGTGAATAGCCTGTAGGAGTTGTCCCGACCTTCCATGGGGAAGGGTCACTATTTGACGGGCTTTTTCGGAGGTGGAGTTTGGACTGAGGCAACTCCTAGGGGAGGGAAATTATGTAGGAGCTGAGGAGAAGCTGGGCCCCCCGCCACCCCGTTGTCAAACTCTTTCTAATCCATGGAGGCGTACCCATTGTATCTTCTCAGAATCAGCTTAGAGAGCCAATGGTACCTTTTCATATTATCTTTACTCCTGGGTCTTCCTAAAACCCAAGTACCAATACAATGATAGAAAATCACACATGACCATGGGATAATCACGCACCATCATGTGACAAACTGAGCATAACACATGAGAGAGGTCAAAGAGGATGAACCACTGTGTACACAAATTGCAACTTCAAATAATAATAACAATAATAATCATGAACGCTTTTCAAATCCTATTATGTCTGAAGTGAGGATCAGAAGGCTTCTGTTTATCCTGGAAGATGATCCTAGGTTTGTGTTTCTAGGTTTGTGGCTATAAGCAAAACAAAACCAATCATTCTTAACAGCTCCCATCGATCCACTGCTACGGGTGGTCTTATTGGGCTTTATGGGAGCCATTTCAGATGGGTGAATGTCACAGAGACAATGTTTGAACCTGGGAGAGATTACTTCTACCCTGTATCCCTTTTGTCAGCCAATTGGTAAGTTTACTTTAAGAATATTGATTTTAATTTAATTTCAATTTTCTAAACAAAAGTTCATGTAATTTCCTTTCATTAGGCAATATGGATTGTAAAAATAGAACACAGCAAAATCAAACAAAAACCACCTACTGGAGCTAGTCCTATAGCATTATCAGAAACTACAATTTCCCCTGTCATTATTCTATTATTAAAAAGATAAGTCACTTGTCCAAGAACTATGGTGTGAGAGTTAGCATCATTGACATAAAGGACATCTTTAAAGGGACTAGATCCCTTTGCAAACTGACAACAAAGCCCCTGTCAGGCCCAGTCCAACAAGTCTCCCTGGGATTATGCTAATAGAATTGTTCAACTAAAGTTTACTAAAACAGCTGGATAGAGGCTCTCTGTACTTATTTCCAGATTATTTCTGAAATCTCAGGGAGGATATGTGAGCTTCCAGAAACAAGCACATCTTTTGAGCAATCCCTTCCCCTGACTGGACCTGGCCCATCCTTCCCCTTAGCCCCCTTCCTAGGAGATCTAAGCCTTTTTCCCTCCCTTCCACCTCTTATCAGAAGCATGACAAACATCACCCACTTGCAGTTGGTCCTCTTAATTCCACCCATGGTAACACTAAATTTAAAGAATACACATTTATTTGCTTTAAAAATGTACTTTGTAAAATCCTCTCTCAAGGCAAAATATTCTCACCCTTTCGGTGCTAGTCCAAGGTGTTTTTCTTCCAGATCTGTTTCTTCACAGATGACTGCACTTTTTGTTGGTGTTTCTCAAGAATGTTCAAGACTTTTTAAGAGCCTGAAGAACTACCTGAGCTTGTGGGCAACTTCCTGTGGGGGTCACGGCTTGCAGATTGAACTGTTGCTTGTTGTGCAAAAGATGGGCAAGGTGTTTGAGAAAACAGGAAGCACCTGTCAATGTGTGACTTAATTCCTGGAAGCGTTGAGCTCCCTCTGAGGTGGCTCCAAATACTTCTGCTGCTTTCCCCATGAGCATTCTCTGAGGCTGTGCAGTGGTCCACAGACCAAGGAGAGACACGTGAGCAGCAGGATTACTGGGAGACCAAGATGCACCCGTGAGAACAGTGGCTATCCCTAGTTTTTCTAGCTCTCCCTTTTTGCTGTAGAGATGGGTATGCGTAGAAATGAACCTGCATTTCATTTCATTGCGGTGGGGAATTCCAAGCCAACGGGAATTGGAGGTAACATATTTGCTATTACTGCAGATTCCTGTAATAGGAAATGTTTTCATTAATTGATTGGTTTATTCAGTGGACATGTTCTGTGTAAAGCCATAGGAAACCTTAGGAATACATGGGGAACAACACAAATATGTTGTATCCTTGTGCCTCACTTCAGTCTTAAGATTACTTACAAACTGATATATTTCGAAGGTGCATTTTAAGTGTTTTAAAAATATTTTTGTTGCATTTTATTTTATCCAGTAGATGTGCAGGAGGGGTGTGTGTGCTTGCTCATTCAGAGGTCAGAGAACAAACTGCTGGATTCTGTTCTCTCCTTCCACCACGAGGATCCTGGGAATCGAACCCAGATGATCTGTCTTGGCAATACGCACCTTCACTCACCAAGTCAGCTCAGCCCTTTCAACTTTCATTTTTCCTTTCTTGTAAGTGTCTGTGCTATGCTCTTAATAGAAATGTCACTGAGAGAAGGTCCTGCTTTGAGCTTGAGAGTTCTAAGCTGTTGGTGGTGGCTGGCCAGGCCAGCTTGTGGTAGCATGGGCTAGCAACATCTAGATCAAGCAATCAATATCCCTTAGGGGTGGAGGTCATATGAATGACACAGGTAAATAGTGCAGTTCTCTTCCACATACAGGTAGAGTATGAAAAACAACATACATGGATATGTGCTGACAGAGGTTTCTGCCCCACCCGGTCCTGCAGCCATTAAGCCCCAAAGAATCACACAGTGGTCTACATTAATTATACACTTACAGGCCTAGCATCTCAGGCTTCTTATTAACTCTTATAACTTATATTAGCCCATAATTCTTGTCTGTGTTAGCCATGTGGCTTGGTACCTTTTTCAGTGAGGTAGTCACATCTTGCTTGCTCTGTATCTGGCTTCCTTTGCATCTGGGTGACAACTGCAGACTGAAACTTCCCTCTTCCCAGAATTCTCATTGCCCCGCCTCTACTTCCTGCCTGGTCACCTCACCTATACTCCCTACTTGGCTACTGGCCAATCAGTGTTTATTTAAAATACAAGTGACAGGGTACAGACCATTGTCCCACAGCAAATGCGTCTTTACCAAGTCCTTTTGTCTTCAAGGCCTTCAGTTTCTTCACTTAGAATTGAGAAGCCAGGTAAAGTAGCTCCTCACATCCTTTCAACATGCATTTTTTCTTTTTGACATTTTAGGCAAATCTCTTTCCTACTTCTTATGGGAACATGAGACTCAGAAAATCCCCCAATGACAGAGGTCACCAGAGTGACTCCGTGGCGGACACCAGGATGTGTGTGGTCACCAGAGTGACTCCGTGGTGGACACCCGGATGTGTGTGGTCACCAGAGTGACTCCGTGGTTGACACTTGGACGTGTGTGGTCACTAGAGTGACTCCGTGGCGGACACCTGGACGTGTGTGGTCACCAGAGTGACTCCGTGGTGGACACCTGGACGTGCGTGGTTTCCGTGGGTGGCTGAACAAAGCCCTGAAGGTGGAGGAATGATGATGCAGAATCAGGAGAGAAAATCTTCCAGTACTTTTTTGTGGTCATCCCCAGGTGCCCAGCACTTCGAAAAAATTCAGAGCAGCAAAAAGCAGGGCTGACCTCCAGGGCCAGTCTTCGAGAACTGTGTTGTTAGCTGGGTAAGATTTCCAAGATAGTTAAAGAAGGCTGCTCACACTTGTGGTGTATACCAAGGCCGCTCACACTTGTGGTGTATATCAAGGCTGCTCACACTTGTGGTGTATAACAAGGCTGCTCACACTTGTGGTGTATATCAAGGCCGCTCACACTTGTGGTGTGTATTAAGGCCGCTCACACTTGTGGTGTATATCAAGGCTGCTCACACTTGTGGTGTATATTAAGGCTGCTCACACTTGCAGTGTATATTAAGGCCGCTCACACTTGTGGTGTATATTAAGGCTGCTCACACTTGCGGTGTATATTAAGGCCGCTCACACTTGTGGTGTATCTTAAGGCTGCTCACACTTGTATTAAGGCTACAATACCTGCAGGTGAGGTGTCTAATCTTGCCAGTCTCTTCAATTTGAGTAATTACTTTCTGGATGTCTATGACAAAGCTTTCTGAAATATAGATAACCCGATTAATTGCTGCCCCTATCTAGTTCACACGCTGTTTTTCACATCTAAGTGGGGGAATCCCTAAAATACTGGAGAATAAGGCCCCCTCCTGTAAGGGGGTCGGAGATCTGGAAGAGCTCTCAGGACACAGCGTGCTCTTCCAGTCGGTGAGGAAACGTAAGAAGAAGCACCCCCTCTGACTCACAGTGTACCTGCCAGGATAGAAAGCTTTGTTTTATATTATTTCAAAGAAAACATTATCCTGATTTAAAAAAAAAATCCAAGGACTAAAGCACCAACCATTAAGAAGCAAACTAGTTTTTCATTCTTGATTTTGAGACAGGCTAACTCTACATAGTCCTGGGACTCACTATGTAGACCAGGCTGGTCTTGAACTCACAGAGATCTATCTGCCTCTGCCACCAGAGTGCTGGGATTTAAGGTCTACACCACCACGCCCTGCTGAAAAGCAAGCTAAGTTTTGAATTGGTAATGATTCCCTGAAATGGGGTACGTGGGGACCAGAAGAAGATGACAAGTGAACTCTTTCCAGTGACCTGTGACCTAGCTGTGTAAATGTGCAGCTATATAACCAAAGCCCTTTGACAGTTTGGATCCCATTTGTTGGTAGGATGCCCTCGAAGAGTAGACTTTGGGGAGGAAGAGGCCGGTTTAACACTCTGTCTGGGCACGCTTTAGCCCAGTTAACATAAAATTAGCAACTTCAAGCTCCTAATCCCCAAGACATAAGACTGTTACTTTATTTAGAAATAGGATCGTAGCTGATATAATTGTGTTAATGTCATACTGGAGTATGATCTAGTATCTGGTAATCTGGTATGAGCTGGCTTACTTATGAAAAGGGGTAATTTGGATATGGGAGAGGGGCAACAGAGGAAGAAAGAACATTTTTCTGAAGATAGTGTAAGATGTTGGTGTAAGGAGCCAGATCAATCCAGGCTTTAAGAAAGGAACAAAAGGAAGCTAGTTGTGTGTCCTTGTCCACGAATGGATGCGGTAAGACCTGTTTGACACTGGAGCCAGTGTCTCATAGGAGTCTCTGGTGCAGTTTCTGGGAACACAGCTCTACGCCCTTGCCCAGTGCTGTGGTTATCAGTCCTAAGGCCTTGCCCCATGCTGTGGTCCTAAGGCAACTGTATCTGAGGTGCCCCCGTATCCCCTGTTCTCTTGGCCAGCATTGTCTGACTTAGGTCTCTACTGACGTCAGTAATCCCCTGACCCCTGCAAATAGTGTATATGAAGCTGTACATAAACTTCCTTGGCTTAAGTCATCAGCTTATGCAAAACTTCCTGGCCCAGCTATTGATTTTGTCTCTTTATTTCTCATCTTCAGCCATTCAAGGCCCTTCCTGCTGATTTGGGCCACACTGGGGTGAGAGATCTGTATGCCAAGGGAAGAAAACCAATAAGGGCATAAAAGCACCAGCAGCTAGGGATGAGGCATGGGACAGATTTGTGTTGCCAGTCCTCAGAAGGGACCAATCATACCAACACCTTCATTATAGAGTTTTGGCACCCAGGCTCGAGAAATATATTTAATTGTTTATGCCATCTAGCCTGTGGTATATGATCAAGACAGCAGAAAGCAACAAACAAACAAAACACTGCATGGTTCCAATTGCATATAGAGGGGTAATGGCATGGGTTCTGGGTCCTGAAGGCCTCATAATAGTTCACTTAGTGAGTGCAAGCAGTTAGTGGGCCATTTCTCCGTCCTTGCCTGAGTGCACGCACTGTCGTAACTCAGCATCTTTCATCATGAGAGGAACCATCTTTCTCTGTCCCTGGAGTTTGTAACTCAGTGAAATTCTAGCCAGTGAAGCTGGGCAGGGCGATGCAGGGCCAGCTCCGAGCCTGCATCTTATGGGCTGGGAGGATGCAGAGGGCGCACAGTGCAGTCACTCTAGCAGAGTGTTCTCATTAACCCTGAGTTTATGAGAAACCAGTGCTCACTTTTACCAGTTCTTGAGGTTTGTTACCCAGCACTGACTAATACAACTACTTCCATTTTCTGATCTAGTTTTGCTTGTTGAGTATGAGGGTTCATTCTAAATTTGCTTCATGTTTTCCAAGAAAGAATTACAAAACACATGGCAGAAAGGGAGCCTTGGGTCAGGGGGAGGTTAAGACTCTCAAATCTTCTAGCAACCTCTGCCCAGGGTCATGCATCCTGTGCTCTCAAAGGCTGGATAATAAAAACCAGCATCCTGAATTTTACATGTGAAAAGATCTGGCTAATTAGACATGCCACAGAAAAACAGACAAAATCAAAGAAACATCTTGAGATACAACCTTCGTTCTGTAATTTCTCTTTTTTTCTAAATTTTCCAAATTTCTAAATTTGAACCTCCTCATTTATGACATGGAAATAATGGGATCAGCATACATACACACACATATACATACATACACATATATACATACACGCATACACACACATATATGTATACATACACACATATATACATACACACACACATGCACACACACGCATATATATATACATACATACACACATAAAATCTTCCACCATCACCTCAAAGACGAATGATGTGATAATATCTAACCTGGACCCGACTTTGCTCTTTCCTGGGTGTCTTCAAAACATAATGGCAGGAAAGGAATGAGACTTCCAGCAAAGACAAAACTGTCTTCTCACATCTTCTTTTCTTTCTGGAAACTCATGGAAGTCTCTGTCCTTCTTGTTCAACACAATACCTTTTATTTATTGTTTGAAAATTTTATACATGTATGCATGTATTTTAATCATAGCTATCTCCATTCGCATCTTCCAACCCCTACTGCCCACCCACCCCTAACTTCATGTCTTTTTAAATTTTTTTTAAACCTACTGAGCTCAGTGCTGTCTTTGTGAATGGGTTTGGAGCCCTTCCTTGAAACATAAGCGATTTAGCAGGGCCACACACCTGTAGATACATGACTCTCCCTCCTCCAGTAGCTATTGACAGCCAATGGCTCCTGAGGAGAGGCGGGGCCTCACAAGCCCTTCCCCCAGTCATGCTGGGCTGTGAATTAGCTTGACCCTGAGTGGGCCCTGTGCATGGAACCACAGGTGCTGAGTTCGTGGCTGTGATGGCCCTGGCAGGCCCAGAAGGCACCAGTTCTCTCTGCTTCTGGCTCCACAAACTTTCCCCCACGTTAATCTCTGAGCCTTGGGAGCAGCAGGCATGATACAGAGGTCCCATTTAGGCCTCTGCCCTCCCCACACATTTATTCTTAGGGCTTTTGTTTTAATAAATGAAACAGAAGCTGCTTCTAGTCTTGGGTCTTAAAACCAAAGTAATCCTCCAGCCCTTACTTCCATAGTTCAGATGATAGTTGGTGGAACATGGACCCAAGGTCTTTTACATAAGATTGGGGGTGAGGGAGTGACACCCCAGATGCTCACCAAGCTATGGGGTAACTTTTACTATGGTTGAATTTGTAGCTTCGTTTGGTGGAATAGCAAGCAGGGCTTTCTCTGTTAAATACAGTATCTTCTAGGTGAGGTACAGGCTCCTTCTCCACTTCCTTTATGCTGCAACAGACGGTTTGGTTCTGCTACCCACACCCTGGCAGAAAAGATAAAAGATGAAACAGCCTGACGAAGGAGGAAAAAAAAATCTGCAAATCATCAAGCTATAAAGAAAGGTTTAAACACTGAAGCTATTTTGTGGCCAAGCAGAGAATGTTTCTGGAGCTTTGCAGCTGTGCTTGAGTAGCTGCTGTCTGGGAGCGAAATCCGTCGTTTCAGGTGTGGAGGTGAAGAACGTGGATTGAACGGAGAGGCAGAGTTTGTTTCCTCTGGGGAGGAAATGTCTTTGTCTCTGTGACAATGACACAGTGTGGCACAATCAAAGCAACGACTGATCAATGACATGCCCAGTTTGTCTTTGCTTTGCTGCCCTGTTGGTGAGCTTGTACCACTGGAAAAGGAAGGTTTTCTCTGAGAAGGTTTCCTCTGCTATTGCACTGGAGAGAACACATTCCCTGTCATTGGATGCACCTACCATTACCTTGAGAGATGCAGGGCCCTTGAAAACACTCAAATTACATAAAAGGGTGCAGCTGGAGGCTCCAAGTCTCCTGCCGGATCAAAGACCATATGCTATTCCAGTTTTTTTAACCTTTGCTTTTTTCGGCTCATAGTGTGTGCAAATCAAAACACACTGGGAATGCAAGGTTGTTCTCGGATGGTTGGGGTTGGGGTCCCCCTCCTGTACGCTAATTCAACCACAGACAGCAGTGAGCTGATAATGGAGCTACACGCGGAGTTTGGGCCTCTCAGGGAATAAGGGATGCACCACTAAACAGGTGGCTGTAATTACTGGAGCTCGGCTGCCAGGGGGAAGTAATCAAGCCACCGAGCAAACAATGCCAGGTAGCCCGGTCAGCCCGGCGTCTTCCGGATCCTTGCCAGAGAACACAGGCCCCACTGGGCCAGCTCTGTGAAGATTAATTGAAAAGAATGTCCCCAAAGCACAGCGTGCTTAGTAGATAGATCTGTCTTTTCAAAGTGTTAAGGTGAATTAAAAAAAAAAAATCTCTAGAAATTGAGAGAAGGCTGCTAAATGACTATGGAACACATTCGAGAGATCGACTTCCGAGATACGAGCGAGTTCATGATGCCCCGACGCAGATCTTCGGGCCCCTCGGGCCCCACCTAGCCGGTTCTTGTGCCTTGGCATTTCCTGCCCCATGCCCGCTGGAGTAGCAGACCATTTCTTTGACTCCACAGCCTTGCACTTCCTTTGCTTGTGCAGTGACAGAAGAAACAGGTTCTCCCAGCATGAGCTCTTTTACAAACTGTGCAAGCTCATCCAGGTCAAAGGGAAAGGACCTGTCGAAGCAGAAGAGGAACTGGACCACGTCTTTGGTTTGTTGCTGCTTTAATTTATTTCCATTAATGAAATTCTCTTCAGAGCCTCTGACCACAGGGCATTTCCCCGAAATCCTTTTTAATTAGAGCAGGTTCTATATAACCAAAGAATGCTAGGGGGTCATGAAGCTCTGAGCTATTTCTGGAGCTGTCTCTTCCCATGCCCCTTGAAGAGTAAGAACTCTGTAATTTGCATGTCAGGACTCTGCCATCTTCGTCCGCTAGATAAACATCTTGCTATTTTGATTGCCATGACATGAAGACTGTATGTCCTGTGAGTAAGAGCCTGGTCATCTCTGAGTCAGAGAGCTGCTGGCTGGTTCTTGGCTCTTACTGAACATCGTGCCCCTGCAGAAGTAACAGAAAGTTCTCTTGTCACTTGGTGGCAGCGCCATGAAACCCTCAATGTCCCCTGGTCCCAAGATGACTGAAAGACAAATTTTCATTCCTGTTGAATTTTCCTTCCATGGAACCAAGCATTTAGAAAAATACCTTTGAAAAATTTGATTGACAAACACAAACATTTCGTTTCTAAAATAGGATCACTTTGGACAATCTGAAAGTAGAAAATGAAGATTGAAAAGGAAATAAAGAAACAGATGGAGGTCTATATGGAGAGGTGTGTGCTTTTGGGAAGAGTCAGGAAATGTAAAACAAACTTGGTTTGAGCTATGTTCTTTAAGGACAGAAGACAGCATGAACTTTGAACTCCAAAGGTAACCTAGGACATCACACTTCAGACAAACTTGCACATCTGAGTTTAAGGAAGCTCTTCCAGAATGGCCAACTATGGAGCAGCCTAGAGTTCTATAAACTGATGCAGAGATATAAAGCATGACTGATACATGCAATGGAGCTTTATTTAGTCATGAAGAAAAACAGAATTATGTCATTTGAAGAATACTGGCACTTGAGTGTTTCTCGTTTGCCTTGCTTTCTTCTCAGAGAGAAGACACAAGGGAAACCCAGCCTAGAGCCCAGTCCCAAGGACACAATGACTCTATGGCATCCAAGGGACAATATTGTTCCAGACAGAAACTGCCAGCCTTCTAAACATCGTAACATCCCTATCTCATTTTGTAGTTGGTGACATCTAGATATATTAGTTTATTTTTCAAACAGAATCCAGGGCACACCGGCAAAGTTCCCTGATGGGCTTTGCGTTATGCACGGTGGGGGCATTGGCTGTGTTCTCACTCAGAGTACTCCATCTGCCCCCGGGGCAGCGCTCAGACCTTGGGCAGCTTTCGGAGGTAGCCTGTGGCATGACAGTCACATGCTACTAACTTTATGATGAAGGAAAAGCATCACTTGCAGAATATGTATGAGTTCTGTGATTATAGGGCAGTTATGGTGCCAGTTAACATTGTAGACAGCACCACAGGCTCATAATTTAGTATTTTAAAAAGGTAGAAAAGTATAAAAAGGGAAATAAAAATCACCCTTGATTAATTTGGTCTACTAGAGTCCAAACCTGCTCCTATCCTGTTTGTTTGTTTTTTTTTTGAGGCCTCCAGTTAATGGCTTCTAAACTATTAAGAGCTTTAATTACAGTAGTTCCTTCCTTCCTTCCTCACCCCCTTTTTTAGGACTTCTGCAAATTTTAGTGGGGACTCTGTGACATGATTTCATACTCTTTTATGGCTTGCATTTTTCCTCTACTCTGATATCACATCATGAATATTTCCTCATGTTGTTATTTTTAAAGAAAGCACATTTTAATTATGCAAGCCAAATATAAATAATTACCTATATAAAATTAAGACTCTTAATAGTTAATCTTAATTTACACAGAACTCAGACTTTTCAAAGGATGAATACCTAGTCATCTTGAAAAATATTTTAATTGTTTGGAAGTAAACACAAACTTTTCCATCATCCATATTAAGTGTATGCGTGCTGTGTAATCTTCACCAACACACAGTTCTAAGGCTTCATCTTCTTAAAACACAAATCCTTGCACCACCAAAATACTTCCATTCTCCCCTCCCCACTAAAAATAATATTTTTATGGCTATATAGTACTTGTTGGCTTTTATTTCAATGCCTCTGGCTCTTCATTTGGAGTTTATCTGTCAGTGCTGGACATAAATGATATTTTTTGGTGAACTCTTATTTAAAGTACATAGGGAAAGTAATTAAATTGAGATAAAAGAATTGTCACCAGTGCTTGTGACAGAAAACACTAAAATTTTGCTGGTTTTTCTAAAAGAATAGTTTTCATAAGCCAATTAAATGGCACTCTTGGGTTTAAGAGTAAGTTTTGGAATTGTGGTTAAAATTCTTGCCCCATGCCTTAGCATTCAGGATTAATTAGTGCTCTCGTTTATCAGAAAACCATGTGATATGACATCATTGCAGTGATGTTATGCTCCAAAGAGATGCAGTATGTGAAAATCATTTCAAATAGCTACCATATGGAAATACCGGTTATTATTATGCTCTCAAAGCTTGCCATCGATGTTATCAGAGATGGAATATTTAAGTGGCTCTTTCTTGAGTGCCAAGATAATTCGTTATCATGAAATACAGAGCAAAGGACAATTTCAGAAATGGCTTCTCGGCAACTCCAGTTTCACCCTGGAAATTTCCTTATTGTCCTGGGAAATTGCATGATTCAAAGGCTGAGCTCTTCTGCATGACATTTAATTAAAATGTAGCCCGGGCATGCTATGTGAAGAATTTCAAGGAGTCCTGCTCCATAAGATGTGTTCAAATGTCGGCGTGATGTCTCTCTCTCCCCTGGAGCACATTAAATGGTCCATTGGTTGGGGTTTTGTGACTTTATGGACACGCTTTGGTATTTTTATTTTTATTTTGGAAAGTTTGTAATTATTGCCCATTTTATTTTCAAATATTTCCTATTTGAAATGATATAAAGCAGTTTTAAAGTCAATGAGATGGCTCCTGCCAGTTGTCTTCTGGTCTCTGTAGGCAGCAGAAGGACACACATACACACTTTCTTTCTCTCACACACACTCAACACACACACATTTAACACACAAACACACTCAACACACACTCAACACACGCACACTCAATACACACTCAACACACACACTCAACACACGCACTCAATACACACACACTCAACACATGCACACTCAATACACACTCAACACACACATTTAACACACACACACTCAACACACGCACACTCAATACACACTCAACACACACACTCAACACACACACAGTCAACACACTCACCCAAACACACACACTGTGGTTTTAAAAAACTTATTATACTTTCTATTTTTATTTATTTTAGTTCTCTAGTAATATAAATCAGGTAAAATAGTCTAAAACATTTTTTCTTTCACAAGCAGCACTCTTTTGCAGTACTCTTTCAAATCCCCATCTGTATAGGTAAGCAGAGATCAAGAGTTCTTTCGTGAAGCGCCGTGAATTTGCTAGTCTATCAATTACCTACATCATTCATCCTTGTTAACAAAGCACACTGGATAATCAGTTTACTCAACTGTTCTCTGGGTTGTGATTGCTGCTTAGCTATGTAGGGATTCAAACGCAAGCATCAGATGGAGTCAGTGCCAATACGAACCACTGGGACGCTCCAGTCAGAGGAATGAAACTTAATTTATAACTCTACAAGATTGTCAGAATCTACCTAGAAAAATATTCATGCAAATGTGTGATAGAAGAACGAGTTTTATGTATGGGGGCAGAGCAAGCGAGAGCCTGGTGCTCTGCCATTGGGTGAGGTTCTAGAGGTCTGCTTTACCCAGGCTATCTGAAGAAGGGTTTTTCCTGGACAGCCTCTGTTTCTCTCCATCTGTTCTCTGTGTGCCCCTTGCCCTAGTGTAATGATTCTGTGTCACCATCCTGGAGAGAGAAACAAATATCTCATGCTGTGTGGTCGTTTGGGAAAGACTGGCCCCATTGGCTCATAGATTAGAGTGTTTGGTCAACTGGGAGCTGGCTCTCTTAGGAGGTGTGGACTTTGCTTGAGTAGGTGTGGCCTTGTTGGAGGAAGTTTGCCACTTTGGGGCAGGCTTCGAGATTTCAGAAGCTTAAGCCAGGCCAAGTGTGTCTCAGTCTCTTCCTGCTGCCTGCCAATCCAGATGTAGAAGTCTCAGCTACCTCTCCAGCAGCACGTCTACCTGTACGCTGCCATCCTTGCCACCATGATGATAATGGACTAAACCGAGCTGTGAGCTACCCTAACGAAATGTTTTCCTTTATAAGAGCAGCCGTGGTCACAGTGTCTCCTCACAGCATTCGAACATAGACTAAGACTATCACAGTTTGCGGCATCCATGTTTGACTAGCGGCTGGCCTACTGAAGCCAGAGTCTCTCCGATTTCAGGCTACTCTTGGCGGACATAGACCAGGAAGATTCACGGTGAGTACACAAATAGAACTTGGATCCCAGAGATGTGCCCTGGTTTCTTTCAGTGAAGACAGGAGAATCTGGCAGCTGGCTAACTCACCGTCAATTCTGGAG
>NC_022024.1:1004740-1009740 GCF_000317375.1 Microtus ochrogaster
TCCCTCCCTCCATTATTCCCTCCCTCCCTCCATTATTCCTTCCCTCCCTCCATTATTCCCTCCCTCCCTCCATTATTCCCTCCCTCCCTCCCTCCCTCATGCCTTCCCTCCCTCCTTCCATCCTTCCATTCCTCCATCCCTTTTCTCTTGGATTGTCTCTTATGATGTTGCTGTGTAGCCAAGACTGACTTAGAACTTGGTCAATCATGATCCTCCTGCCTCAGTCTCCTAAAAATTAAGCTAACTGGTATGTTCCACCACACCCAACCTCCTGAAAGTTTTATTTGTTTAAACTCAATTTATTTACTGTTAAATTTCCTGGTCAGACTCCCAAAGTATGGATGTATATCCACTTAGAAGAAAGGCAAGAATATTATTTGAAAAAAAGTAATAACTTAATATATATTTTTATTTAATTGCATGGTTCGTCCCAACTGTCTCCTCTGGCCTCTATAAATAACTTTCTTGAAAAGTGTCAGGCCACTCTTTTATCAAAATGTTCCACTCACAGATGACGCGGGGCTCTCCTGGGCATTTTTAGAGGCGGTTCTGGACAGAAAAAGGTAGACAAGACAAAGTTTATTTTTCTCCATCTTCCTGGGCTCTCATGATTTTCTTTTTGACTGGCTTTTATATTCCTTAATCACCCTACTTCACTTTTTACTTCCACTCCCCTGCTCTTTTGTCAAGTTCTAGGTTTAAAGAGCAAACCCACTTCTCTGGTGTGATAGTCAATGAAACTGGAAGCTGTCACATCATGCTCAAATGCACCTACATCGGGAGATAGAGAGGTGGTAAGATTTGAAGATTTATTTTTATTGTTTGTCTCTTTCAGTGTACACACACATACACACACATGCACATGCATACACACATGCACACGCATACACATACATGCACACACATGCACATGCATACACACATGCACACGCATACACACACTTGCACATGTATACACACATGCACATGCATACACACACATGCACACACATACACATACATGCACACACATGCACATGCATACACACATGCACATGCATACACACATGCACACACATGCACACGTGCACACACACATGCGCACACACACATGCACACACAAGCACATGCACACACACAGGTATCTATGGAGGTTAGACAAAAGCACTGGTTCCCTGGAGATGGAGCTCCAAAAGAGCTGGTTCGTGTGAGTGGGTACCGGGGGACTGAATTCTGCTAGAGAAATATATGCTCTCAACCCCTGAACCCTCTGTTCAGCTCCAAGTGGCAGGATTTGAGTTTGAGGAAAAGATTATCTTAGATTTTCTCAATTGAATCAAGGGGCTAGTTTGCTGCCTTGTTTCCTAGCCTAGTTCTATGGCAGTGGTTCTCAACTTTCCTAATGATGCAACCAGTTAATACAATTCTTCATGTGACCCACCCCAAACATAAAGTTATTTTCATTGCTACTTCCTAACTATAAATTTGCTACTGCTGTGAATTGGTAATTATTAGATATGCAAGATATCTGACATGTGACTCCCCCCAGGGGGGTCAAACCCCACACGATGAGAACCACTACTCTATGGAGACCCTTTTAGGAGCAAATCTAGGTTCTAGAGCAGCGGAAGACTTAGTCCCTCAGGGTAGGCTATACTTAGTGGGTTGGTTTGTTCATCAGAGAAGCAGGTGCTGTAGGAGGTAAATGAGTAGCACCTGATCCTTTACCCAGCATTTGTGCAAATCTGGCTTAAGCACTGAGACCTTACAAAGCTGGTATTCCAGCATCTCTGTTATCAGCCTTATCCTGCCTCCTCCAAAGCATGCTATTACCATAAAATGTAAGTGAAGTAGGGCATCATGGTGTCTTACTATAAATGCGGAGAAGACATTATGAGACAGGATGACCAGGTTTTAATAGAGCAGAGTGTAGAGAGTGAAGGGAAGGGCGTGTTCTTTATAGTAGAGTAGGGTCATACTTCATGTAACATGATACAAAGCATGAAAGCAGTGAAATACGACCCTCTTCCCTTCCTCAGCCGAGCCGGTTTCATTTACCATTGACTGTAAGTACAAGGCAATTCAGAGATTTTTAAAATAGATCTTTTTAAATTTATTTTTTTAAACAATCTTTTGTCATTTTACATCCCAATCCCAGTTCCCACCCCTCCCCTCCTCCTGTTTCTCCCACCTTTCCCCCACCCCATGCCCCATCCACCCCTCAGAGAGGGTAAGGCTTCCCATGGGGAGTCAACAAAGTCAGGAACATCACTCTGAGGCAGGACCAAGGCCCTCTTCCCTGTATCTAGGCTGAGCAAGGTATCCCTCCAAAGAGAATGGGCTCCAAAAGGCCAGTTTAAGCACTCAGGATAAATGCTGTCCCACTGACAGTCACCCCACAGACTGTCCAAGTCACACAACTGACACCCACATTTAGGAGGCCCAGTTTGGTCCTATGCAGGTTCCCCCACTGTCAGTCTGGAGTCAGTGAGCTTCCACTAGCTCAGGTCAGCTGTTTCTGTGGGTGTCCTTATCATGGTCATGATCCCTTTGCTCATGTTATCACTCCTACCTCTCTTCAGCTGGACTCTGGGAGCTCAACCCAGGGGCTTACTGTGGATCTTTGCATCTGCTTCCATCAGTTGCTGGGTGAAGGGTCTATGGTGACAATTAAGGTAGTCAACAATCTGATTACTGGTCCATCCATGGTGATGAATCAGAGATGGAGGAGTTTGGCCTGACTTAAGCTTGGTGTCATGGGGAGATACATCTGTCTGTCAAATGCCCCTGAAATATCTTGATAGGAACTAACACAGTAACTTGCACTAAGTCAACACATTTGTCTGTAGCAGCAAGTGCTTGGTTTGTCCACTTTCTCTAGCCCTGGCATGTAATAATACAACATAAATAGCTATAATACAATAACATATTAATATAGCACAATAACATAGCATATTATTATTGCTGCATTTCCACCTCCCAAGCCATGTATTTTCCTCTGAGGATTTTGTCTGACCACAGGAGTCCCATTTGCTTTTTGTGTGGCAAACGGATAGGCCAGGGAATTAATGTTTCCTGCAAGTGCCTGCCCCCAACTAGTGGTTAGTGGGAGGTGCTGCATAAATACCCTGGCTCCCCTGCACCCAGGGGCAATGCTTTCCCCTCTTGTGGAGAGTTTCTCACAGGGGAGATGGGATTGCTGCTATATTCTTTTTATCTCTGTTCCATTCTTTTCTGTGTCTTACTTCCCCAGCCATTTCTAATGTTTCCTTCTGAGAACGTCTTGTGCCCCAATGCCTCCTCACAGTTTACTTTGGAAGGGGTCTGAACAGAGACATCAGTATTGCTTAGCTATTGTCAAAAGGTTCTAGCAGCAAACCATGGACTGTTTCACTGCTATGAGGTAGTCTATTGCAGCTTAGTATCTGGAGTGGACTCAATAGTTCAGTCGTACCAAGTAATGGGTTTTGCCCATTTTGTCAATCTTTGGTTTTTAACTAGGATCACGAGGTATCCATAGTACATGAAAAATCAGAGCAATATTCCTTGCATAATGAAAGAGTCAAAACTTTCTTTTCTTTCCTTTTTACTTTTTAACAACTTTGCTTTGTTAGTTAGGAAAGCAAACCCTATTCAGGTCTACCCACAAGGTCACCTTCCCATCACCAGACTGGTCACATCCAAGTGGATTGAAATTAGAATGCCTGGTTCAGAGAAATTATGACTTATTCCTGGTCCAAGTTCCTCTCCGAACAAATCTGGATTCTATTAGCTGAGAAAAGGTGGAACTGGCTTGTGTAAGCACCAATAGACAAATATCTCATACAGAACACTATCAATTAATGCTGTTGTCAATATCGTGGTATATATATATATGGGTTTCCTGTCTCCAGATAACCTACTTCAAAGCAGTGGTCATTTACCAGACAGACACTCGAGGACAGTGGTAATAGGGAAGCAAAACCACTCTGCTCTCCTTTGCTTCCAGAGTGGCTTTAGAATGCCTTTCTCTCTTTTATTTTTCTTTGTTTAATTGTGTGTGTGTGTGTGTGTGTGTGTGTGTGCGCACGTGTGTGTGTGTACGACACTGAACATTGAATCTAGAGTCTTGAATATGTAGACTATGGTAGCCGAATGTCTGCTAATGAGTTGTATACCAGGTCCTTTATTTCTTTTCCCTCTGGTTTAGGGTCTAAGTTGCCCAGGCTGCTCTGCAACTCACTCTATGTATGTGAACTTGAAATCCTCCTTCCTCAGTCTCACAGTAGCTGGGATGACAGAGTAAAGTCCCAGGCCATGCTTAAGAAATCTTTGTTTTGTTTCCTGGTGTCTTTCTTGAGTCTTAGACTACTTCAGCAAATTTATTTCTCATTTAATCCAAGCAAATACATTTTTTTCCAATAGCCTAAAATCCAAAAGCCATCCTAATTAGTCTTTGCTTATAAAAGGTGTTCTGTCCAGCTGATAGCACTGTTTGTGTGGATGAAAGAGAACCTGAAACAACAAAGCTATTAGGGGAAACACGTTCAATGAAATCGAAGGCCAATAGCGTTTGAAAGAGCAAAACCTAAGCTCTAATAATTCCTCGAAAGGTTGTCTGAAAGGAGTCTCCTGGGAAGGAGCTGGACTGTTAGCATTGGAGTCTTTCTCCTGCAGATGTTAATCTTAAAACACTACATGCTAATTATTGGTTAGGTAAGAGTGTATTCAACTTGACATCTGCAGTATATAAAAACCATACATTCTTTTTTGCGGATACTCATTGGCTGAAGAAGAAATCAATAAATCAATGTTTATTCTAAAACTGCACATGACATTTGCTCTTACAACAACAGAACATCCTTATTCTAAGCAGAACGGACACCTTCAAAAGATAGAAATAGAACTTTGACTGGTCGTATGGTCAGCTGGCATGCTTTTCTGAGAGCCATGAACAGCAATTTAATGAATTCAGTATAAATGGAAACTCAGAAAAGCTACTTAATCTAAGCTAGAATCTATTCTGCTCCATAAAACTTTAT
>NC_022024.1:1011222-1028388 GCF_000317375.1 Microtus ochrogaster
AGTATATATTCAACATTGGAGCAAAGAACACATTTAATTCTGTAGTTTGTTAACCTGGATTTATAGTCTAAGTGTAGACATCATTTTGTCTTTTATCCTGTAGTCTTACAAATGTTAAAGTTAGGCCTGGTGATGAACAGTGAAACTCAGTTAAATCCAAATAGACAATAGACTATCTGGGAGTGTGCAACACTTAAATGCAACTAATTTAAACCTATAATCATAAAAATTAAATAATTTCAGTAATATCTGGAGTCAGTCATCAGGGAACAGAGGAGATATTGGAGTTTTTCTGAGCAGATGTTTTATAAGAGTGTCGAGGGGAAAGCACAGAGAAATAAATATTTGATATTTCATTTTCAAGCCTATTGGGGAAATGGGGAAAGGATGGGGCTATGCATACAATTCAGGATAAACTATGTACCTGTGTGTATTTACTACAAGAAGATGCTCTGATTGTCACACTCCATGCCACGAGATTCTAAGAGCTAAATATATACAGAAACATGTTCTAAATGCAAGAAATACATGACCCAAATGCTACTGTGACAGCAGACTCAATGTGTGTGCAGAGTGAGCTGCAAACAGCCTCCAGTGAGGAGCTACCTGCACACAGACTACATAGACAGACAAGATTCAACATGCATCCGCATGAGTGGTTCCTTGCTTATGGGCATTGGGGAAGGATTGGTTGTTCAGGCTTTTATAAAGAAAATATTAAGAAAAAATTAAATATTCGTATTGTAGACCATGATTTCTGATCATAGACAACCAAATTGGAAATAACATTTAAAACGTGACTCCCAAATCTCAAATACTTGGAAATAAACTCCTGGATAACATTTATAACAGAGAAAAAAAACAGAAGTAAAATTAAAGTTTTATGTGTCGCTTAGTGAAAAGTGATTCATTTTATAAGGGAGGCAGCATGGTCTTACACTGTTAGAGTTGGCTGAGAAGCAGATGCCAGACAGACAGACAGACATCAGCCTAGGAAATAATTACTGAAAGCAATGAGTGACCAGGGCAGAGTTCTTAACCTGAGGTTGCGACCCCTGTGAGGGTTGAACGACCCTTTCACAGGAGCTGCAGATCAGATTTCCTGCAATCAGGTATTTACATTAGGATACATAACAGTAGCAAAGTGACAGTTATGAAGTAGCAATAAAAATAATTTTATGGTGGGGTTGCCACAGCATGAGGGATCACAGCATTAGGAAGGTTGAGAACCACTGACTTAGTGGGTCTCTGGACAGTGGGGTCTGCCACCTGTAAACAGTGCAGAAGTGGGAAGGTTGAACAGAAGAACCTCAGGAAACAGTGCAACTTGACCCTTGCTGGGAACAGCAGGGGGCTATACTTGCTGCTCTTGGTGGGAATACCTTGGTGAACTTGATGTGTGGCAATCTGAGATATCTATCAATCAATTACCTCTCTGCAACAGGTTCTGCCCCCCCCCCCAGAAACAAACAAAATGAAAACAATGGAAAAATCCTAAAGACAATATTCAGCAACGGTGAAATAGCTATTTGTGTCGCAGATACATGTACATACACAGACACTCACTCATGATAGACACATCACACACACCACAGAGCTGGATGATGGTATTTCATGTCTGTAGTCCCAGAGTCTTGCTGTCTCTCTCTCCCTCCCTCCCTCCATTCCTTCCTCCCTCCATCTCATGTAGCTTAGTCTAGCCTCAGCCTTGTTATGTACCCCAAAATGATCTTGAACTTCTGAGCTTCTCTTCCTTTTCACCAGTGCCAGGATCGTAGGCATGACCAGTTCACGCGCTGGGGCTGGAACTCAAACTTCACACAGTCTGGGAAATCTTCTACCTAGTGGGCTAAGTCACCATTCCAGGAGAACCTTAACCTCTTCATTTTATGAGCTCCCACCTGGGTAACACAGCAGGGACTCTTCCCTCAAAAAAAAAATCCATTAAAAAAAAAAAACAAAAGAAATCGAAGTCAAAAGGCTGTCATTATGAAAGCTACTCAGTCATACTGTCTTCTGGCTAACTTCCCCATGGTTCTGCTTGGACAAATATTAATGCACAATATTCTATTATTACTCATTGATTTCATTGTGTTTTATTATGTTAAGAAGTATTCATGTGTATTTTGCATTTTTCACTTTATAATATATTGTGGAGATCATTGATGCTCCCAGAAGTATTGCTCATTCATTTTTATGCCCACACAGTACTTGATTAGTCGATGTACTATAGCTTACTAAGCATGTATCTGGATAAGAAACACAGAAATGGCAGAGGTTAGTTATTCCAGTGTGTGGGGAAAGAATAGAAGGGAGGGGAAGAGAATGGAATTTCTCAGCATGTACCTTATTTCATAATTTTGAATTTCCAAACTAAATATTATATCAACCAGTCTGGTAAAAAAAAAAAAGAAGTTCAAAATAGAAGCACTAGTCTGACCCATTTCAGTTTCATAACAGAGTTACAATGAACGGAGAAATGAAATGGAGGCAGGAGCTGATGCAGAGGCCATGGAGGGGTGCTGCTTACTGGCTTACTCCTCATGGCTTGTTCTGTCTACTTTCTGATAGAACCCAGAGCTACCAGCCCAGAGATAGCCCGACCCACAATGGGATGAGCCCTCCACCATCAATCACTAATTGCGAAAATGCCTTACACTGGATCTCAGGGAGGCATTTTCTCCACTAAGGCTCCTTCCTCTCTGATGACTCTAGCTTGTATCAAGTTGACAAGAAACCAGCCAGTACACTGGGTTTTTCTATGGAAGCTTGAGGTTCTCCGGTATTTAACACTTAGATAATTAATGGATTGTTAGTTGTGTCTCTGGCAGTAGAGATTCCTCAGAAACACAGTACACGTCTAATCTGCGTGTTTTCAGTGAGTTCCATGCATCAGTAACCAAGCACACTGCAGAATCTTCCTGAAAGGTAAGTTCCCATGTCTGTTTTATCAGTCTCCTCTTCTTGTGTCTCTTTCTTTGGACTTGATTAGAACTGATTGGGAGGCACTGGAGACCACAGGCTTGAATGGGATTGGTGCATGCTGAGCTTACCACAGGACCAAATCACTTTATTAACTGGGAATAAATCTTTCAGAGAGCTGAGTTTTCAGTCTTTCACTTCTTTGATTCTTGCTTTAGTGTGTTCTGATCTTGCCAAGCCCGACTGCAAGTCAGTCAATTTTTGCATGAAGTCATTGCTGTTCATTTAATATCTTGCTAAAAGTAGCATGAAAGGGCACTCACTATTCATGAGAGCTGTTCCCAACTTCTTCTCCTGAAGCCACACTCAATAGATGCAAGATATTTTGATGGGAGGACAGGCTATGTTGCCAAAAATGTTTCCTCTGTGGAACACTAATTTCCATAGCTTTTCAAGCATGTGTTATCTATTTTCTCACTGCCTGTCCACAATCTCTAAGCTAAAACAACTTTTAAAATTTTCTAGTAAGGCTTTGTTAAATTACAACTTTTTGTATTGCTGATGACCATGCCAATTTCTTTCCCTTGTGAATACTATCTTGTTAGTCCTGCCTAACATTGTGGCCCAGGAAGTATGCTGATTGGGAAGTCATTTTTCCCTATGCAGTGACTGGGAGCCTTAGATTACTTTTATCTACCGCCTCTACAACCTCGATGGCCTCTCCTACAACAAGTGGATGGGAGATGAGAACAGAAAATTTATCAGTGATACATGTCACTCAACTCATACCCCATTAGTGAGAAGTCATCACGTACTCTGTAGTATACTCTGAAAGTGGAAGCCCCAACTGCATATAGACAAATGGTTTCTCTTATGTTGTTTTGCTTACCTACCATCAAGGTTGCATTACCCTGTATAGAACCTGACTCGCCATGTAATTCTATTTGTCATATTAATCTGTCTTAGTTTGGGTTCCCATTGCTGTGAAGAGACACCGTGACCATGGCAACTCTTATAAAGGAAAAGATTTCACTGGGCTAACTTGCAGTTTCAGAGGTTTAATCTATTAGCATCATGGTTGGATGTCTGGCAGCGTGCAGGCATACATGGTGCTGAAGAGGTGACTGAAAGTTCTACCTCTTAATCTGCAGGAACCAGAAGAAGTCTGTGTCCCACTAGGCATAGCTTGAGCATAGTAGACCTCAAAGCCCACCCACAGAGTCACACTTCCTCCAACAAAGCTACATCTCATAGCAGTGCCACTTCCTATGGGGGCCATGTTCTTCAACACCACCACAAAGATTAGTTACTTTTCTCATTGCTATTACTCAACAACAACAATGAAAGAGTTTATTTCACTCTCAGATTAAGGGTTCAGTTGGTCATGACCAGAAAGTCATGGGGAAAGAAGCAGGAAGCAGTGAGTCCCACGGACGCATGGTCAGCAAGCAGATTGGGATGAATGCTGGCACATCACCCACGTTTTCTTTCTGCTCAGTCCTGGACTCATCCTCTGGATGGCAGTGTCCACATTCAGGCTGGGTGTTCCTCTTTGTTTATGCCTTTCCAGAAACACCCTGATAGACACATTCCCATGTGTTTCCATGGCGACTCTAAATCTCATCGAGTTGACAATAAACATTAACGAATGTATGAAGTCAAATTCCAAAGAGAAAAAAATTAGTATTTTTTTTCCTTTTTTAGGTTATAATATCATGATTTTATTCCCCTCCTTCCCTTTACTTCCTCTAAACCCTTCCACACATCCTTCTCACTGTCTTTCAAATTCGTGGCCTCTTTTTTTCATTATATATATAATATATAATGTTATATATATACACAAATGTATATGTGTGTATGTATGTGTATGTACATACACGCGCATATAGCTAAACACACAGATACCCCCTGTTCAGTCTGTGCAGTGTTACTTCTGTGTGTATTTTTAGGCTGACCACTTGATATTGTTCAGCCGGTTGATATGCTCTTCCCTGGGGGAGACCATTTCTCTTACTGTCCGCATTCCTCAGTTGCCTGTAGTTCTTTGTGTGATGTTGAGGTCTCCTGAACCTTCTCCCTTCCATGCTAGCATGCCTATTTTTGGGTAACCTACCCAGGGATAGGGAAGTCATGGATGTTGGGGGAGTACCTTCATTAAAGCATCATAACTCCCAACTACACTCTAAATATTTATTCTTACACCCACAGAGCAATGTTGCTGTCACCTCTCATCAAGGAAACGTCTTTGCAGCAAACGGAACCATTACATAATACCACAACTGATCAAAATGCAGAGTTCAGTCCCAATTGATACAGTTACTGCACCCAAATCTCAGGGACCATTGTGGGAAAGGGGGTGGACATATTGTAATAGCCAGAGGAACAGCAAGTTTTCTGTGAGACTGTGTCACTAGAAATGTCAGAAGCTACACACACGAGTGTCACCAATATGGCTGCCTAAAATTCATCTTTCCCTCTGTTAAATTTCACCATGACAACAGCATCTCCATAAACACAGCAATGATTCAGGGAACATATTTTATTAACCGATGCTTAGTGGTGGAAAGTAGAAATAAAGCAAGTGGCATGGAACTATGCTTTTGAGGCTCCCTCTACCTCATTCCGCTGTTCTGTTGCGTCTCTTCCGAACAGTTTGTTCTCTGTGCTCTCGAGGTTAAGCAAAATGTTATTAATTTGTTTCTACAGACAAACAGCATAACAGTGTTTCTGTGTGTGTGTGTGTGTGTGTGTGTGTGTGTGTGTGTGTGTGAGAGAGAGAGAGAGATAGAGAGAGAAGAGAGAGAGAGAGAGAGAGAGAGAGAGAGAGAGAGAGAGAGAGAGAAAGGAAGGGTGTGAGGGTGTGTTATGGGTTGAACTGTTCCCATTAAAAATATGTTGAAGCTCTACCTCCAGCACCTCCGACTGTGACCTTATTGGAAGTAGGGTCATTACAGGTGTACGCGGCTGAGATGAGGTCACAATCTAGAATGACCGATGTCCTCTCGGGGAAGGTAATGTGGAGACAGACACACAGGAAACCCGTCAGGGATTGAGAGAAGTGGAAGCTGCTGTGTTGCGGCTGGACACGTACTAACCCCTGAAGGTCACGAGCAGTAGCAGGGAGGTAAGGGACAGGTTAGACTCCAAATCTCAATGGGAACACGGTCATATTGATCAACCTCGATTTTGCACTCCAGGTTCCGAAACGTTAATAGAAGATTTTTTTCTTTTTGTATAAGTTGTGTCCCTTGGTTACTGAGACTGGAGAGCGTGACACAAAGTTCACAGACTGAAAGTGGAAGTGGAGCCCTGACATCTCTCACAGCTACCATCTGTGTGGGCCGTTTGCCCCTCAGAGCCTGTTTCTCAAGTATAAAATATCAAAGGCTAACGGTTTTTAAGGTTTCTTAGGAGTATTTAAAAAATTCTTTAGCCTAAATCCTGACATCTTACAAATGCTGTGCTATGAGAAAACTATTGTGGCCATTTTGATGATCTGAGTAGCTTAGGGTGTTCTAGATATGACTTACTGCACCTTTTAGATGGGACAAAGCATTTTTAACCTTCCCAGGTTCTGAGAATTCTGTCACGTAGTGACAGTGATGACTCCATGCTCAGACAATGTGCTCTATTTAGTTTTGAGTTTTGCAGTCCAAAAAGGGAAAACTTTCAAGGAGAAGAATGAGATGCTCTTACGAAGCAGTTGACTTGTTGATGGGAGAAGGTTCCCATTGAGGACTTAGCGCAGCTCCGGGTACCATGTTGGAGATGCGACAGGGGTGATGGTGAGTCATTGTTGCCCTGGTTACAAGGGTCTAGTGATGAGAGTTCTGAGGGCAGTGCCATCAGCATACTCAGGGAACCTGTGGCCATGGTCCCTGTGCAAGCCAGAGCCAGGGCAAGCTTTCTAAAGACGATACTCTCTCAGCTGAGCCCCCATGTGCAAGTACCAATCACCCAGCCAGAGCAGATGCATGATGGGATATAAGTTAGGCAGATAGCACAAGCCCGAGGCAAAGGCCTGGCAGTGGGCCTGCTTCCTAGTGAGTTTCCTAAGGAGTAGTTCTGTCCATTCCTGTGTACTGTGTGATGCCATCCCTACGTCTTGGAAACTATCTTACCCAAGGCAACTGAGTTCTCCTTTGCCATCTAACTACTAGTTCTGGGCTTCAGTTTGTTCTAAAAAAATGTTTTGACTGCAATTTTCAGTTGAAAAGATTAACCATACTTCTGGATAATACAGTCACATCGATCAAAACCATAGTTTGGTCCTTCTGCCTCTACTCTGTTACTGGTTGTGAACTGTTTTATGCTGGTGGAGTAAGAGTGTGAACTGGTGCAGCCACAGTGCAAACAAGTACGTAAGTTTCTCAAAAAGTTAAAACTATGACCCAGCTATTCCGCTCCTGGGCATATGCCCAAGAGATTTTATAGCACACTACAGACACATTTGCACATCCTTGTTTATTGCTGTTCCTTGGCGATAAGAAGAAGATAAAGGCAGCCCAGATACCCATCAATAGATGTGTGATAATAAAAATGTAGTACATGTCCACAGTGGAATTTTATTCAGCTGTGAAATTATGAAACTTGAAGGAAAATAAATGGAACTGGAAAATAATATATGAGGTGAGGTAACCAGACATGAAAGATGAAAACTGGAGAATGAGAGAAAATCTGACCCAACTGTACATCTGATGCTGTGTGAGTGTGTGTGTGTGTGTGTGTGTGTGTGTGAGAGAGAGAGAGAGAGAGAGAGAGAATCTCTAAGGCATAAAGAAGAACTCAAAGTTGACCACCCTGCGAAACCAAACCAATTCAAAGACTAAAGGGGAAAAAGTAAGCAGACACTTCCCAAAAGGTGCAAATGCCATCACCAGAGAAATGAGAGTCAAAAACACATTTTTCATGGAAATAGGAGCATTGGGAAGAGTAAGAAGCTGGTGGGATGACGGCGGGACAGAAGAGAGCAAAGCAGAGTAAATACGTAAATAAGAAAGTATTAGATATACTTGAAGAACCCGCATCTTTGTATAATAAATACACAGCAATGCAATTTTAAGAAAACACAGAGACAGGTTGAAGAAGTTTTGGAGCAATCTTTGCCAGATACGCCATCTCATTTCCACTGTGAGCATTTCAGTTCATTGCATTATCTCAGGTCTACACCATCCATTACCCATAAGCCCCCTAACCATCCTATTTGAAGATCTTTATAGCATATTTAGACACTGATTTTAACAAATATTATTGCTATTGTTAACTTTGATGGTGAAAAACTATTACAATGAGCACTCTCATTCATTAAAGTTTGCTTTCATTCAACCCCCCCCCATTTTATTCAAAATAACTCCACAGTGAAAGACAGTAAATGGACAGCTGTATTCTCTCTCACTGGTAAAGGGATCCAAGGGCTGGTATTGAACATCTACATAATTTAAGGTGAGTTTTTGGTCATTCTTATAAGACAACAGAAAAACATTAGCCTTCTGACTAACAGACATTTAGCAGTTGGTAACTATTTGCCCATTTTCCTTTGGGGACAGGCACCAGTTGAAAGTCGGGCTTTTAGGCATCAACACAAAACTGTCATCATTGTTGTTTAATTCACAATATGTCTAAAGTATATATCATATATTTACATAAAAGAAAGCAATGATGTTTGTTCTAGGATATTCAGAAAAATAAACAATGCAAATTGATTTCAAGTTAAAATTTCATTTAGTTATTATGAAACTATCTGCTCGTTTTCAGTAAGCAAAAAATTTAAAGGACAAATTTGTGGTCTGTTAATAATTTACTGATAATCATAATATTAATAGAAAGGTAAAAATAATGAATATCAACAAAATAGTGATATTGGTAGATAAAGCTAGAAATGTATGCTATCACATATAATACATTAAAGCAATATATGTGTGAAGTTTTGATGTTAAAATAAGACAAGACTTCACAGTTTGGCAGTGGTAGGGTGTGGTGCTAATCGGGCATTTCTGCAGTACTAATGTAGGGTTTTTCTAAACAAGAACCTTTTGTATAGGTTCTATTTAAGGATAAAGCAGAGTGATTCTCCCAAAAATCACTCATAGAAGCCTAAAATCCAACTGCCAAGTATCACAGATTCTTCTTCACCATTTCTACAGGATGGGAAGCCCAGCAAATGGCTCTCCCTTCAGCAGATGGAAGTTACGTTAAACTTTGCCTCCCGATCATGATACTTTGCTGATCTAGAAACATGTGGGCTCACCCAGGTGCCCATTAAATCAGTCTTCTGTCAGCTTTGGGTACATGGTTCCCAAGTAGATCCGACTCTTGGACTGACTTTTGTCCAGTGCAGTATTTTGAATCTCAGATTTGGTTTTTAATGTGTGGAGATGTGCTGTTTTTGTTTTTTTTTCTTCCCCATCCTTTTGTCGATTGGTCTCTGTCTCAAAACACTGAGTCATCTGAATTCACTTTGGTGACACCATTTGCCACCTATAGGTCACCAGACACCAGTGCTGGAGTAGATTTGAGGACAGTTTATGTTTAAGCTCTTCTCTAGCATGCTCCCTGCAGTAGGTTCATTTCTCTGCAGACAGACACTGGGGTTTATTTACTGGAGGGAAGGAAAGACCTGTATCCTATTCATTACTAAATCCTTGAAAGATGGGTTAATCCATTGCATAGTAAACTCTCAGCTGATGTTTAGCTAACAATGAAATAGACTATACTGGTAGTCAAAGGTTACATAGTGCAATTCTGACCGCAAAAAGCATGATTAAAGATTGGTGTATACACTGGCACTTCAGACAGAGGAAACAGTATTTGCAAGGAGGCCATGAGTGGAAGGTGACTATCCAGCACCAGTCTAACTCAGGGATGGAGGAGTTCTCTTATTTGGACCTAAGCATCCCAGCCACTGTGTCACATAGTCTATGACATCTACCGCCAAGGGGCAGTAGCTCCTTTTGTTTTGGGTGACTGTCCAGCAGGGCTTGAGTCTCAAAGTGGCTCAGTCCACAAGTGATGAACTCCGTGTCCTGGTGAATTATAAGATGATTGTCAGCTTCTTTCAGCATCGATTTTGGTTTTTAAGTTGAATCCAGTTCGTCAACATTGTTCCTGTTTTCTGTTTTCCCAGAGATTCGAGGCAGTTGACTCCTGTGTGGTTTCCCCAAGAACCACACGCAGCATTTGTCTAGGATGGTCTCCTTCCTCTCACCTCCAGTTGTTGGAGGTCCTCACGGCATCTTCTGTGAGCTTGTTGGCTCTGAAAAGATAGTGCATTAATTATCAGGATTCTTTTTTTTTTCACTTCTTTGATTGGTTAGGTGGGGTTTTTTTACAATCATGCTGGGAGAACAAGCCACTGATTTCTTCTTAGGACAACAGCAATACACAGATTAATGTTCTCATCTCAATAGATGCCTTGAGTAGGAAAAACAAGTCGATGTCATAGGGCAGATGGAAAGGGGATGGAGGGAACGGCAATTGAGGAACTAGAAAGATACTTTACCATATACGACAGCAGCATAGTTTCTTTAGTTTAAATGAAATCCGAATTGAGCTATATCATAGATTTTGGTTATCTTATATATATATATGTTTACTCGAATCTTTCAAATCTAAGTAGAAAAGATAGAATTAAAGTATTAATTGAGCAATTGACTTTCAGTCTGTTTCTTAGTATGGCTATGTTTTATGGTTGATCTTGTTCCCTAGGTGGTTCTCTTTTTTTTCAATTTTGATTAACATTTCTCCATTCAGCTATATTTTTAAGGCAAAAAAAGCTGGCATGGATCAACAGTAGCATCATGATGTGGGTTGAAAAGAGAAAATGAGACGCAAGGGTTTTGGACAAAGTGTGGAGGGAGACATACAAGCCCCACTGTCGCGATAGCCCCCAGTTCCGATCTTTGCCACTAGGTGTCGGTAAGTAATTTCATTGTATGTCCAACTCCGGACATCAGCGAATAGGCAGCATCGCGCTGAGTGCAGCAGAAATAAAAATTAAGGTCATGTGGCCTAAATAAAACCTCGGCCATTGTCTCTAACGGTTATTTGAAAACAGCAGGATGGGTCCTTGGAAAATAAACTAGAAGGTTTGTGAATTGACAAGAACACACGAAGGGGTTTGGTCGTCAGTAGGAAAAGTGAATAAATCCCGTTTTATGTGCTCTTCCATTTCTCTGTTCCATCAAGCAGGACACCCTGCTGCCTGCATGTTCATGAGCATGACTAGATTGTATATGGTCTAATAGTATTGACTGGACTGTGGGCTTCTGTTGAGACTGATGTCTTTCCCAGTCCTCCTTGACGCATGCACTTCATTGTTGAGCCTTTGCAGAGCACACTCCAAGGTGCTGTCCTGAACTTGAAGAACCAGCTCTGTAGACCTAACCCTGTCTACTGAGTTATTCTTGGGTGAACTCTTATTTGCCCTTCGAGACTCGATCAGCGGTTCTAGTCTGGTAAGCCTGACCCGGGGTAGGTCTTTCTTTCTTCCCACTGTAAGTGGCCTGGCCTTCTCGGACTCTCATGGTAATGAACTGTTGATGTGCCTGACCTTTCCAGCTCACTAAGGACTCAGACTGCTTTAGAGGCCTCTGCTAACTTGGGTTGCTACTGACACACTGATTACTGTTCTCTTATTCTTGAAGTCTGTGGTCAGGCAGGGCACCATTGCTCGTTCCCCCCACCCTTCCCATCGCTTTGTGTTATTTCAGCAGGAAGCAGATTATTGGTGTGTTCGTCGTGTTAGATGCCCAGGAAGGATAATTAAGTATTTGCCAAATTGATGTGGAGTTTTGTTGTGTGTGTTGGAATGGCATCCTTAGATGTTTGTAAAGCGAGTTCTTCATTACACATCCATTGCCAATCTATTTAAAAGCAGTTACACAGCAGAGGCGAAGGGATTGTATTTATGAAAGATGCTAAATCAACACTTTGGAGTCCATTTCAAAGCAAATTGCAGCATTTTTTTCTATTCCTGAGAGAAATAACTTGAGATTAGGAAACATTTTTCTTCAAAGGGTTTAATACACTTGCAGACTCACACAAGCCTTCCAAACTGTTAACAGTAATTACATTTAAATTTCATTGGCATTCTTAATTTTTTAAAATTAGTATAAATTAGAAATTTACAAGCTAGTAAACATCAAGATACATTTAGAGAGCGCTTATTGCGTACCTGTTACTGTGTGGCAGGAGGAGGTGGGAGGGAAGGAGGGAGGAGGGAAGGAGGAAGGTGGAAGGAGGGAGGAGGGAGGGAGAGGACTTATTGCATGCCTTTACTGTGTGGCAGGAGGAGGCAGGAGGAGGCAGGAGGAGGCAGGAGGTGCCCATCTATGTGGCAGGCTCCACCTCTCAAGAAGCTGACAGTTAATTGATAGGACTGTGAATCTTGAGTATGGTTGCTAAGAGCTAGGAACCAAAGAAAACTTGATTCTCATGAGAGCGCGTGGTTTCCAGGCAGGTTTTCCCAGAATTGTGGCCCTGCAAACCTGAACTCCACCACCCAGAAGGCCTTCAGGTTTCTCCTTTACACCTTAGCCAAATGGATTCATGAAGGGATTTAGGGTGTGTCTACATCTCAGTCTGAAAGGAAGATTTGGCTGGGCAGTGGAGTCACGTGTCTTTAATCCCAGCACTCGGGAGACAGAAGCAGGTGGATTTCTGTGAGTTTAAGGCCAGCCTGGTCTACAAAGTGAGTGCCAGGAGAGCCAGGACTGTTACACAGAGAAACCCTATCTCGAACCCCCCCTCCCCCCCAAAAAAAAAAGATTTGTAGACTGGCAAAGTGACTCAGTGGGTAAAATCATTTTATGTGGAAGCTAGACACCCTGATTTGAGCTGTTGGAAAGATGGTGGATGAAGACAGGCTTCCGAAAGCTACCACAGTGGTCCCTGTAAGATTTGTAAAATTTGATTAACTCTGCAGTGTATCTTTTTTCTTTTATTTTTTGAGATTATGATTATATCATTTCCCCCTCACCTTCCTCCTCCAATTCTTTCTTCTCTTTTAAATTCGTGGCCCCCTTTTCCATTAATTGTTGTTACATACATGATCTATATTACTTCATATATCCTTCTCCATCTGCATAATGTCGCTTGTTTGTACATTCACACGGATGACCATTTGGTATTGGATAGCCAGTTAGTGTGCTCTTCCTTTTAATCGAATGGATAAAGTTATTAGAACAAATCAATACGACTTTCTTGGCGTACCTCCAACCCAGATGGTAGCAAATTTCAGCCTGCTTCAACACTATCTGTAAGCAAGATGAAACACAGATTCCTCTTAAAACCTATGGAATCAAGATTGGTTGGGATGAGGAGGCCATGCTTTTAACAAGGTTTTCATATGACTCTGGTTTAAGGACTTGGGAAGTCAGAGATAAAACCTGACCTGTGAACAGGCTAGCGTCTCTAATGCTTTCTTCAGTTCTACTAACAAACACTCCTCCTTCGGGGATGAGGAGATGAAACATTACCACACACCACCGCTCTAGCAATGATTGCCCACAGATAACAACATAAACAACATTCACCACAGAAACACCCGCAGTTCTTCAGCCAGCAAAATGCAAGGTCTGAAAAGCTAGGAACCTCTGAGAGGAGGCGAGGCAGCAATACATTTCCTCTCCCGGATACTTGCTCATTTGAGTAGAGTCAGTTTATCTCAGACTCAGAGAAATCAATCTTTCAAATTTCTCTTCCCAGAAGAGAACTCTTTAAGTCATTCCAATGAAAAGGAAAATGCATGCTGGTCCCCTTGCCCGCCCGAGTGCTCTGAACTGGCTGCTGGCGACTTCATTGGCAAGGATGAAGGAAGAAGGTGCTGGTTTTCGGCTACTGACAAGCTCATTCCCCTTCATCCAGCTCTTGGGCCCCTGCCTGGCACTCCTGTATCAGAAAGCAGATGCCGACAGTTCTAAATCAGGGACCGACAAAGCTAAACCTTAGCACTCAATGCACCTCTCAGCTGGTGTTACCAAGTTCTTCCCTGCAAGGTTTCAGTGGAGATGGGGGAGGGGGCTCTTTGAAGTGACTGCTGTGCTGATTCCCTTTGCACAAATCACTCTTTGCAAATGGGCAGCTGGGACTTAGCCAGGAGCTGAGAAGAAAATGGATGCCGCCTTTCATACTACATTTGAAATCCTTCAGTCATGTCAGAGGACAATTTCAGATATGACCAGGGTGAACACCAGAGCTCTGCTGGCTGACCTGGAGCAGGGAAGCCAACTCCAGGGCTGCTTAGGTCAGCCTGGGTGGTCCCTCATATGACCCCTGGAAGTAACTAGCTGCAACTGCTTACCCTGTGCTCCGCGGCCATGAACTGTGGGAGTTACTCACTGACTGGCACAGTGAGGGCCCTGGATAGAGCATCTCAGAAGATAGTTACTAGCTGTAGAATATTGCTAGGCAAATAGTTGCAAGGTAGTATTTAATGGGTGGATTTGCATACAATGTTCATTACCAGAGCTGGATGCTACCGTGAGTGATTATAGAATTGATATTAGTCTTTGAAGAGCCTGACACACATGGAAGCAGGTTTTCCTTTTCGATCATCAAAGTCCAATAGCTGACACTTGAAAACCAGAGTCACTCACTGAAACCTGAGAAAGCAATATAAAGAACTTTAAAATTCATCATTTGGGTTTTCTTTCAGTGAACACATTGCCATATAGATTTGTGTGTTTGTGTAATTGAAAAAGTAAACATCCATTGTAAATCTATACAAATCCCTTTTACTTGTATTTGCTCACTTTAAAAGTGTGTGTGTGTGTGTGTGTGTGTGTGTGTGTGTGTGTGTGTACACATGTCAGGGCATGGGTGTGGAGGTCAAAGGATAACTTCCGGGAGTTGTTTCTCTCCTTTCGCCATGACGGTCCTGATGATCCAGAACAGGTCACCAGGTTTTGCCGCAAGTGCCTTTAGCTGCTGAGCCATCTCTGCAGCCTGTTATTCTTTATTATACACGGAGAATCACTTTTCTGTAAAGGGAGATTAACATCCCAAGATTTGAGAGTAGCTTTTCAAATTTATATTTAAGGTAGTCAGCTGAATGTATTGACATGCCCATATAATCCCAGTACTTTGAAATCTGAGACAGGGGGATTACTGAGTTCAAGGTCAGCATAGGCTACCTACTAAGTTCTAGTCCATGCTGGGCTAGAGTGAGAGCCTGTTTCAAAAAGACAGAACAAGAGTGACCCAGCGAAATCAAAGCAATTTCAACAAAGAAATTTGTTTTTGGTCATTCCTGTTCAGCCTTCTCTACAAATGTCATCATGCCAGATAAAGCAATTGATTGTGTAATAGAAACCCCACTTCAAGGGCAGTTTAGAACCGGCAGCAGTGGTGGCACACACACACACACACACACACACACACACACACACACACACACACAGTTACAGGTTCTGCCTGGGAGGTGGGCTGTTCACACCATTGCTCTTACTCTGCCCATTAACTCAGCAATAGGCCCCGGAGGAAATGCTGGCTTCCATCTGTTCTTTAGCAACGTCCTTGTGTAGGAGCGAATTGTATCCTAACTTGGGTTATTAATTTTTATAGTGAGATCTCAGTGAGGTTACCTTGAGTTTACATATGGAAAAGTAAATAGAAAGTTGAAGGCTTTTCTCCAAATAAAGCAAGATATAAACATGCTCCATGATATACACATACAAGCATTCACGTATGTAGACACATGCATACTTTCACAAGTGTACACACAAATCCACCCATTTTCCCAAACTATGTATTTTAGTAAGCATCATTGTATCATTGAGTAAGTTGCACTTGTGTGTGTGTTCCCGTGTGCATATTATGTATCTATGTGCATGTGTGTGCACACGTGCTTGAGTATGCTTCAGGCTTTGCTCTCATGGATGACCAGCTCTGAGCACGAGGTACTAAATGGGCTGCTTCCTGACAGTGAACAATGATTACCTGGAATTTGCGGTTCAACCACCACATTCTGACTCTATTTAAAGCCACCTGCTATGTGATGTTACCTTTTTCATAATAATAATACCTTGTATCTGGATATCACATCTTGTTAGGAAGCAGGCATTTCAAAAATACACACAGGCCTTGTCACAACGTGGGTGGCAAGTGTTATTCTGATTTCTCACCAGATGAAGAGAAGGGCTGGACCAGAGACAAATGCTCAGGTAGTTAACTAAGGAAAGCATTTTAAAAGCAAGGAGTCCTCTGACCTTCCATCTCTTTAACATAATTGAAGTGGGTACTGATTTTTTTTTATGTGTTTTCCTGAGGTATGATTTATACTTCACGAATTTACATTTTGAATATATAAATTTGTTGTTTTTAATATTTTCATCAAGACATGTACCAAAACCGCTATCCAATTCCAGAATATTGTTATAATCTCAGAAAGAAGTCACACATATATATGTGGCAATGACTTTCTTCCTTTCTCTGCCTCTGGCAACCGCAAATCTACTAATTCACTTCTGGTTTTTGCCTGTTACAGACATCCAATACAACACATGATCTTGTGACTGCATCCTTTAACTCAGTATACATTTTCAAGGCATTCCTTCTTATGGCCCCAGCTGTATTGATAGCTTGTATTTCGCATATCCACTTATTAGTTGATAGTGTTGGCTATATTTGGAGACTATTAAAATTATGCTTCTATGAATACTTTCTATTGTGTGACATTTCTTAAGGGTGGGATGTCCACAATTGACTACTCACCTCAGATGGGGCACTGATGACAATCCTCAAAACAATTCTCCCCAAGCCTAACATGGTAAAATGACAAGATTATCGGGGTTACTCACAGAAGCATGGAAGTTCGGGCTACTGCATTACTGTGAAGTCCACTACACCATGGGTTCAACTCCCAAAAGCTACGTTTTCGGGGTTTCCCTAGTACCTTGCATGGAACTCCACAGAAGACTCTTCCCACGACGTATTTGTTTTCTGGGGAAGGGTCCTTGTGAGCTTCAAGAGGGATTCAGGATTCCGACCAGCTTTTGTGTTCCCTAAGGAGGATATAACTGCACAACATTAGTGAACAAGTTTTGTGTAGACATATTTCCTGATTTCGTGGGTGGGTATGCAGCTGTGAGATTGGTGAGTCAAATCTTGAATGTCTGGAGGAATTGTCAGGCTGCTTTATCTGGAGGCTGTGGTCTGCCTTTCCTCCAGGAGCATGTAAGCACATCCCCTTCAGGAGTGTGTAAGCACATCCCCTCCAGGAGTGTGTAAGCACATCCCCTCCAGGAG
>NC_022024.1:1028775-1053075 GCF_000317375.1 Microtus ochrogaster
ACATCCCCTCCAGGAGTGTGTAAGCGCATCCCCTCCAGGAGTGTGTAAGCACATCCCCTCCAGGAGTGTGTAAGCACATCCCCTCCAGGAGTGTGTAAGCACATCCCCTCCAGGAGTGTGTAAGCGTTGCTCTCTGCACCAGCAGCAGTTTATTGATGAGTGCTGTGATAGTCAGCCATCCTATTCAATGTAGTAGCATTGATTTTTAAACAATGAGTGATTTTTAAAAACATTGATTTGTTTTATTATTTAAATTATGTGTGTGTGTGTGCGTGCGTGCAAGCATGTGTGTGAATACAGGGCCTTCAGAAGCCAGAGCTGCTGGATCCCTTGCAGCTGGATTTACAGATGGGTGTGAGCCTCCTGGTTGATGTGAGTGTTGAGAACCAAATGGCGGTTCTTTGTGAGGGGCAACAACTGCTTTTAACAGGTTAGCCATTTCTTAGCCCCAGTAGATGACCTTTTGAAAGAGGTGTAACTTCAGACATTGGATCGCTTTCTGAGCTGGGAATAGATAAACTGATCTATGGAAAGGGAACCCCTTTCTTCACTCCTCAGTTTCCCTGTCTTTCTGGTGTCTTCACAGGAAGGAGGGGAGTGCTCAAGGCCAACCCAGCCCAGCCTCTCCCAACTCCCTTGCTGTGTTTGTCTGAGTCCTTTCCAACTTTAGTTCTAGCTCCACACCGACAGTCTGCCTTTACTTCTGAGCTCGTTGCATGAATGCTATCATTTCCTTCAGCAGTTGTGGAACATTCTGTGTGTCTTTCATCTGATATGTTACTTATGAAATACAGATATACCCATAAGCTCTGGCTGCATGGCATCCTACCCACTCTGTAACTCGTGCTGCTACTGGCCTGCTAATTCTGGAGTTGACATTGATGACGACGTGTGCAGTGAATTCTCTTCTCTGCATAGCTGATGGTGGTGGAGTAGGGTGGACTGGGAGGGGGTAATGTCATCCTTGTCTGTCCTGTACTTACAGCCATTTATTCCTGTACTAATCGCTCTCAGTGTGGTGACAGCATTCCTGGCAAGTAACTGGAGGAAAAACAGATATATTTTTGTTCACACCTCCAGGGCATTGTCCGCCATGGTGGGATGTCTCAGCAGCTGGAGAGTGGGGCAGTTGGCCAATTGCGTCCATCAGGAAGCAGAGAAAGCTAAATGCCGGTGTCCACCTCATTTCCTCTTTTGTTTTATTCCGTCATGAGTCCATGCATATAAGTGGATATTCCCTTCTCAGCTAAACCTTCCTAGAAGTAGACACACCAAGAAGTGTGTTCCCATGGTGATTCTAAATTCAGTCAAGCTGACAGTGAAATTTAACCATCACAATCTCTAAACAATGTTTTTTAAGAAATCCATTGCTGGGAAATTTTGTCATTGTACAAGAACCACAAACACAAAGGTATCTGGGGAGGGGTGTAGGTCAGTCAATCAGTGTGGCCTCTTGACATTATTAAGATCCAGGTAAAGAAGGGCTGTGGGATGCTTCGTTGATGTAATTCAGCAACACAGTTCCACAGCCCATATACACCACTGCCTTTTAAAAATTAAGTTGGAATACACCCTAAAATGTTAAAAAAATAATAAGTACATATACCTGTAATGGTTATCTATTATCATCAAATATAATCTTCATTATTTTGTACTGTACTTCATACAGTGGCAATACGCTTACACTAGCATCATCACAGATGCTCGAGTGACATGTTCACTACCATGCCAGGATGGCACCAACTCTTGAGGGACTGGATTTTAGTTTTTGGTTCCACGACGGCCTAATGGGGCTATTCTTACATATAGTGTCCACTGTTTATGAACTGCTATCCTGTGGGGGCATGGCTGGGTTTTTTCTTGGTTCCTTCTCCAACTCGGAAAGTCTGGAGAATTCTCTAAGACTGAGAAATCTGCAAAGCAATTGCTTCCCTTCTGACATAGTTCCACCATCTTTAGGGAGCTACAGAGCTAAGTAGTCCCGGGATGTCTCTCTTTTATTTAATTATAATTTCAATTATTCCACGAGGCCACGTGTGTCTCTGGAGACAATTCTCCTTGATTTCTTTAAAACTCTAACAGTGAAAACTGGTCTGTGAATTCTTTTTCTGGTCATTTTATGTTCAGCTCTATCCTTTGGGTCAGTGTAAGTTTGGGGTAAGTTCAAGGTGTGGCCATTGACGATAAGTATAGCTCCCACACATAGCCCAGCAATCTTTATCTTTCATCGTGCTAAGATAGACTCAAACGTTGTCTTTTCGTATCAGGTAAAAGATGTGTCTTACATGGGCAGAATTTTCTATCGCAGTCTGTGCAGAGCAGCGTGGCCAGCGTGGACTCCAGTTCTTGGTGCCAGAGGCTCATTTGATGGAGAAAAGAGGATTCCAGCAGCAACAATGAGCTCAGATAGAAAGCAGAGGATCCTCTCGATTCAAAAGCCCATTTACGCTGAAAGATTTCTCTCTTTTGATATTGGAAATAAGTCATAAACTATCATCAATTTTTTTTTATGTTTTAAAATATCAGAGCTGGAAGCACAGAGTTCAAAACGCTGGGGGCGGCATTGTGGTTGTTCATTTTTACGCTGGGGGCGGCATTGTGGTTGTTCATTTTTGTTTGCTTGTGTTTTTTTTACAACTTCCTAACTCTCTTAGGAATACAAAAGAGGAACTGGTCATCGGAAGGAATGAAAAACCTGTTATTTTTCTTCGGCCTTGACCACGTATTTTATTTCTGTCTCATCTTGTTAAAGAGGTTGAAATCTATTTATAATTGTGTTTATATGTGTGGCTGTGCACATGCAGTCCAGTGCCCTTGGAGGCCAGAGGCATAGGAAATTTTGGACTGGAGTTTCAGGTAGGTGTGAGCTACCCAGTGTGAGTACTGGGAACGGAACTTAGGATCTCCCAACCACTGAGCCATCTCTCCCGCCTTCCCACCCTTACATCCTTCCTCTGGGCAGAGCTAGGGCGTTGATTTGCTACATTTTCAGTGACAGGTTCTGAAGGTTGTGATGAGGGTGCTTGTTCGTTTTCTCCAACTTGACACAAGCTGGGGCATGTGGGAAGAGGCAACCTCACTTGAGAAAGTATTTGCCTATAGGCAAGTCTGTGGGACATTTTCTTGATTAATTATTGATGTAGAAGGGCGCAGCTTACTGTGTATGGTGCCACTGCTGGGCAGAGAGTCCTGGGTTGTGTAAGGAAGCAGGCTGAGCAAGCTATGAAGAGCAAGCCAGTGAACAGTGTTCCTCTGTGGTCTCTCCTGGAGTTTTTGCCTTCACTTCCCTCTGCGATGGACAGTGACCCAGACTTGTAAACCAAATAAACATTTTCCTCCCCAGCTTTTGTCCATGGCTGTTCATCACAGAAATAGATAACAAACTAATATAATAAGAAGAGAAATGCATGGAGGAGGGCAGGAGAGAGAAAGCAAGAGAGAATATGTGCTTACAAAAATTAAAGAATAAACTGTAGAGAATGATGGTAAATTAAGTTCAATTAACACAAAATAAAGACAACCCCTGAGAAAGTTCTCCCAGACGTTGTCATCAGCAGCATCCTAGTTTGCTTAGCAGATGGGATTGCACTGAAAAGCCACTTAACTCAGACGTCAACTCGCTGTGTTCCTTTGTGTTCCGGATTTCTTTGGCACAGGCAAATAGCGTATTTCCAGGGTACGGTGTGCCAGCTTGGGAGGAATTCACGGTGCGGGATGACGACATCACATCTGATTTCTTCCAATGCTTCCTCCTAACCCCCACTCATAGAAACAAGAGAAATGCCTTTCCTTGGTGAGAGCGTCTCTACCAGGGACATTTCCTGATGGTCGTTCTCTAAATAGATTGCATAGGATGCGTTTGATAGTCTTATAGACACAGTTCTAAAATGCAATATCTTCTATTTAAAAATTTTAATTGGGATACATTTCCATGATTGAGGCATTTTGGATCATGTCCAGCCTTGCACCACAGATGTATCTGTTACTAGAACATTTCCCACCCTGCCCGAAGGAGGCTGCCCTGCTTCTTCCGCCTCTCTGCTAGCCCAGCCCAACACAGTGCCACAGCCTATGTCAATAACCTCTTGTGTATACCTTGGTAAGGTCTAAGGCCAAAATCTATGGCTGAAATAGAGTCAGAAGACAGATTTGAATCTGCGATGTGTCATTTGTTTAGTCTGTGACTCTCGGTAAATCATTTGATTTCTTTCAGATAGTTTACTTCTTAAAAGTGGGAAAATGATTGACAGATACTTCTCATAATTATTTATGCCTTCAATTTGATCTTCCATACAAAGTTCTATCATCATAATTCATTTCGATCAATGCTGGCTTGAAAAGTTAAATATTTCAGTAATCTCCCTCTGGCCATTTCCCTCACACTCTGTCTTCTCCACGTTGACATCAATATCTGTCAGCATTAAAGCAAATTATAGTGAGTGATCTACTTCCCAAAGTCTTTCTCCCAAAAGGACTTTGCGTCTTCTGCTGCAACTTTGCGACTTCGGTGTTGGCTTCTTTGTTTTCGCTGTTGTCACTTTATATCATCTGTGGAAGTGAGTACTGTAGAACGTGCCAGTGAATATCCAAACATCTTAGGAAACAAAATTAACGATAAGGATCAGACCGCGTTGTTGTGGAGAGAACTGCTTGGATGCTTGTGGAGCTTCCCTAAGAGTTCAGAGGGAAGACTGAAATGGACCAGACTGCATTAGAAGATCGCAGAGAGCCCATAGAGGAAGACACGGTAAGAGAGAGGCTCTGGCAGCCACTTACTCTCAGGCAAGAGTGAGCTATAAGCAGAGGGCTAAGCATCACGGGAAGAATACATGTCCTTGAAGCTGTTAGAATCACAGACTTAATCAGGAGTGTTCTCTAAAGGTTACCTGAGTAGGGCTGAGAGTTCCCAAGAGGTATAATAGACACCCCAGGGCCAAAGAAAATTCAGGAGGAAGGCACTGAATGAAGCTACTGGTTGTCACCACAGGCTTTGGTGGTGGCACATTAGGCTCAGTCCCAGGCAGCAGTGGGGCTTCCATAGCAAGGCCTGGAGGCTCACCGACCCCAGACAATGATGCTATTAGACCCAGAACCCACAGTTATATCAGCCACTGTCACTAACACAATTCATTATCACCATTGTTGGAACATTTTGTTTCTTGAAAATAATGAGAACATACTGAATGTTTGTCCCATCTACCTATCTACTATTAAGTCACAAATACACACGAAGCTCCTACTGAGAGGCCTGGCTTTGCACTAGGATGTAGAGTAATGATGAAGACCTGAACTGGTAAATCCCCAAAGTCACAAAGGCAGTACTGTGAAGAAGGTGTCAGACAGGCAGCATGGAAATCAGCAGGGTAGTGTTGCGGACTGATAAGTCCTGCAGAAACGTGTGTAGCGTGGTAGTTTAAAGACAGTGGTACAGGCAGTGGTTTCTGAGGAGTGACTCATGAGTTCCCTAGCCCACCCTAAGATCCAGGCAAAGGGAAACTGGTGCAGGCTGGCTCTCCTGAAACCCACTCTGTAGAACAGGCTGGCCTTGAACGTACAGAGATCTGCCTGCCTCTGCCTCACCTGTGCTGGGATTAAAGGCGTGCAGCATCACTGCCTGACTTTATGTTCCAGTTCTTAAACAAACTGCTTTCTACTCCACTGTGAGTAGAAAGCACCAATCAAAGTAATTAGACTATGGCTACATGCAGCGTTCTCCAAGCTGGGTTCAGTGCTACGAATCTAAGCTGGGGAACTAGAAGGAGGGATCACCGTCCACCCACACATGGCTATTTTTTCCAGAGATTTTGAATGCTAGCTAATTTAAGCCTGTCTGGACTGTGTATGCTTGTGAGAACTTTAAATCCCATAGACAAACAAACTACAAATTCTAAATAAGCTAAGTGTATATTCGATTTCAGCCAGGTGTATTGGCACAGGCCTTTAATCACAAGCATTGGGAGGCAGAGGCAGGTAGTAGATCTCTGTAAGTTTGGGCCAGCCTTGTCTGTATAGTGAGTTCTAGACAGACAGACTTTGTATAGGTACCCAGTCTCTAAATAAATAAATAAATAAATGGAGTTTTACTCAAGTTCATCACCAGAGGAATTTGAAAGAAGGTGAAAGTGCTCTTCAAGCTTATCTAAGAGTGATGTCCATCATAAAACATTTTGTACATCATGGCCACAAAGGCTCCAGGATCTATGGTTGGGTAGATAGCATTAAGTGCCTATCAGATTTAAATATACTTATCAAATTTCCCAGATATTCAATCTGAGATAACACCCAGATATAAATAGTCTACAATACACTTCACAAAGTAGGCTGCTTGTCATAAATGAACCCTTGTACACACAAACACCTTTTCAAGGATAAGAACGAAAATGTTAAAGGCGCAGCAAACCCTACTGGGTATCAGTTCTTAGTTTCCCACTTTTGTGTTACGGTGTGGGTGAACAGGACAAGGCTGGGAAAAGAACTCGAGTTCTCCCTCAGGTCCATCTTGGAAGCTTTTGGTGAAGGAAGCACCAGCAGAATCCTCAGGGGACAACCTAACCTTAGCTCACCTAACAGAATGCCTGCTTCCTAGCAAGAGGACAGGCTGTGCTGAGGATGGGAGGGTGCTTTCCCTGCTCAGAGCAGCTAAGGGGCAAAAACAAACTGAGCCAAAACATCGTGTTAAATAGAACCCCTGACTTTGGCCTTGGGATGTTTGAGTTGGCTAGAGCTATTTCCTACGAGTAACTATGTTGTGTGTTTGGGTGGGGGGGGGATGGCAGCATAAATTGTCTCAACAGTTATTGTCCTAATTCCCTCCATGACCAATGTGAAGCGAAGTCAGTCTTTTTAACTACTCCACAGAAAAAAGACTCTGTGGAGAATCCTTGGCAGGGCATGGACAGGATTGGAAGTTGTGATGTCTTGCCAAATATCCCGAAAGCCTCAACAGTACAGTTAATCCTGTGTGCTGGCAAAAGCCACTTTTCTCTCATTATTTACGTGTGCTTTGGCAAAGGTGTTCTTAGGCACAAAGGAGACAGCCACTAAAGTGTCACTCTGTATTTGACGCCACCACTGTGGGGATGAGCTTGTCTTCAGTGCTCAGTTTCAGGGACACAGTGTTTTCCCGAGGCGCAGCAGAAATCAGTGGGTAAACGGGAACAGTGTGGGCTGGGTCTTCACAAAGCGAGGCCCATCGTGGAAGTAGAGGTGTGGCCTGGGTCTTCACAAAGCGAGGCCCATCGTGGAACTGGACGTGTGCAGCAGTGGGGGTTGTGTCATGTGATTTCCAATTGGTCTTAACAATAAAAACCCGGAGTCAGATATTAGGGAAAGTCAAAAGATCAGAGAAGCAGAGCAGCCAGCCACTAGTTCTTACCTCTATGAAATCCTCAGAGCAAATGGGGTATCCTGTCTCTACAAGTCCTCAAACTGAATGCCATCTCTGGAGCTCCTGTCTCCTCCCGCCTTAGATTCCTCTTTCTACCCAGCCATCTCACTTCCCATCTCCACCTCCCTAGTGCTGGGGTTAAAGGTGTGAGCCACCACCGCTTGGTTCTGTTTCTCTTTTAGACTGATTCAATCTTGTGTAGCCAAGGGTGAACTCACAGAGATCTGTCTGCCTCTGTCTCTCCAGTGCTGGGATAAAGAGTGTGGCCACTACTGCCTGACCTCTGTGGCTAACTAGTGCCTAGCTCTGTACTATGATCTTTAGGCAAGCTTTATTTGTTAAAGCACAATCAAAACATCACCACATTATTGAAGGTTGAAAAGGTGGGGGTGAAAAGGTTGAAAAGTTATTGAAGGTTGAAAAATGAAGTTTCCATTTTCCTTTACATATTGAGCACATATGACATTATAATTCACACGCATAGTTACCTCAGTTTCTTCTGGAAAAAAGCTGGGTCATTACTCACCTAACAACCAACAAAACAGGTCTGAATTATATCCCCATGTTTAGAAAATCAGAGGGTGGTTTCTCTCCCCACCTTTTTCCCCCTGGTTCTAAGAGCCAGGAGGGAATTCCAAGAACAAAATAAAGATTTGTTTTCGGAAATCGGTAACTAGTATCCAGCTAGGCTCTCCTGGGAATGCCTTGAAGGATCTAAGTCAGCACGCCACAGGGCCGCTGCTCACCCACGCTTATTAAAGCACTCTTCCCCAAGCCTAGGTGTTCATTAACAGTTAAGTGGGAGAGAAGACTGGTGAAGGTTGTATTCATATAAAGAACAATGGAACAGAGTGATGTCATTTGTAAGGAAAAGCCAGTCCCAGACACCCGCCAAGTGACTATATATATATTTATATATATATATATATATATATATATATAGTGTGTGTGTGTATCTGTGTGTGTGTGTTCATGTGTAACATGAAATATAGAAGGGAGACTATTTCGGAAGGGAACAGAGAGGATGAGAAGGAAGAAGGAAACAAGAAAGGGTGAGTGGAGTGAATTTTATCAAAGTATATGACATACTTAAGCAAATGTCCTTATGCAATTTATCTTGTTGTACAATAAATATATGCTAATAATGCTCAGGCTACATAAAATTAATCAGGTCTTATTTTTGTGGGGTATCTGGGGCCTTCAATAAAACAAGTCACACTGCAGAGCCTTAAAGGGAGAAACCATGCAGAGTTCTATGAATTTACTTCATCATACTCTTTTGTTAGGGTTCTAGACAGTTCCATGGAACACGTATTTTCAAAAGAGCTAAAGCTGGAATGTTAGCGTGTCAGCTTTCACATCTAATGAACCCTTATCTACACAAAAAGTCAAGGACTTCCCCTGACCTGGCAGTCTGACTAAGTTCTACGTTCTTGGTTGGGAAATTAGATAGAATAGCATTATAGCAGGTATAATTCAGCTATTTGGGATATGGATTATAGCCTGTAGAAATAGGCTACAAGCTTTATGTCACTCACGAGAGAGCTCAGGTATAAATGAGAGATACTGAGATGAGGCAGAGCTCACAAACGTCTCTGAAATGTGAAATAGGGACCAAGCCACTCCACCGTTGGCAGCCTCCTGCTCATAGGACCCACCTTTCCAAATGGCGCCCGTTGGGGCTGACTGAGAGCCTTGGAGATCCTGGAATGGGCTACGGAATTTCACCTGGCTGTTGTCACCAGTGAGTGTGCTCAGGCAGGAATGCACAGTTGTACAACGTGCAAGTTCTCACCCATGTGTGCGTGCTGGATTCAGGGCTGGGACACACCACAGACAACCCACACACACTTCCTAAAGTCTTCAAAGCTCATGGGAGCGTCTCAGAGATGTTTCCTTGAACAGTTCCCCACATTATGCTTCATGTGATTTCAGCTGTAACATATCATAGTCTGTAGACAGTGGGGCTGCTTCCATTGGATTTCTGTCCTACACCATAGAAAAGTCTTCATGACATTTTGATTTGCTACATCCAGAACACATGACAAGCAAAGACAAAATTTTTTTCACTTACAAACTGAATTGGGAAACACAAAGCAAGTGTAGATGTAGTTTAGCATGAGGATTAAGAACAGATATTTAGGGGTGTGGGGAGATGTCTCAGTTGGTTAAGTGTTTGCTGTTTGAGCCTGAGTACTGATAGGGCTTGAATTCCTGAGAAAAGCGCATGCCCACGGTCCCAGTGCTGGGGAAGTGAAACAGATGGATCCCCGGAGTTTGATGATCAGCAGTCTAACTAACCAATGAGCCCCAGGTTCAGTGAGATGCCCTGTCTCTAACATAAGGTGGAGTGACAGGGTTGGTTTATATGCAGACGCTCATGACTGACGAGGACAAGGGGAAGAATCCACTTGATTTTTAAGCACCTAGTATCTAGAGTTTCTCTTTCTACACTCCATGCTGTTATTTTTCCATTTCCTGCAGGCCCAAATTGTTTTGATTCACTGGCTCTCACGTACCCCAAACTCACAGAATGACAGCTTATTAATTCAATTTGACAAGGGTATCATTTAGACTAGAAACACACTCACTGATATAATCCAAGCTACCTTTCTTTCTCTGTTGTCAAACATCTAAGGAACCAAACATTACCCCAAGCCACTTTGTGTGTGTTTGTGGTGTGTGTGTGTGTGTGTGTGTGTGTTCTGACTAGGTGGTCACACAAAGACAGACACATAAGTGTCAGGTTGCAGTGTAGGGTAACGGTGACCACAGGAAATGGTCCAAAGAGAACTCTCAGCACATGCAGTCCCGGTAACTTCCCTTAGTTGTTGGGCATGAAAAGAGATGAAATAAGGCTTCCTGTAAGGGATGGTGGTCAGTCTGCTATATTGGTGCAGGTGTTCCTGAAAAGGGAAACAAGCATAAGATAGTTCTAGGTCCCTACATGTTCACTAGCTTGTGGGGTGGCAGTGGGATGCATAGCCTGCAAAGGAAGAGATGGGTGAGCCCAAGAGATAAGCAGTAGATTGTCATCATGAAGAACGCCCGTGGTTGGTTGGAGTCATCTTTATGACGTCTATAGCAGGCTGGCTCCCATACCAGAATCAGTGCCTTGCAGCTCTGGAAGCTTGAAATCCAAGTTGGGGCTGTGGGCAGGGCTGCTTCTTCTGGTATCTGTGAAACAAAAATCCATTTCATGTCTCCTCTGCTTCTGGTGGCTTGCAAACAATGTCTGATATTCCTTAACAGACATCAAACTGATCTCCACTTTCATTTTCATATGCTATTCTCTCTGCCACTGTCTCTATCTCTCTGTGTATGTATGTATGTATGTATGTATGTATGTATGTATGTATGTATGTATGTATGTGTGTCCACAGGATACAAACCTGCCTTTCCTATCAGGATTCTAGGTGTATTGGAGTAGGGCTTCCACTGGTAACTGCTTCTATCTTGATCTCTTTTAAAGTCCTGTCTCTGATTAAGATTACATCAGGGAGAGGACTAACACAGGAATTTTGGAGAGACATGCTTCAACCAATGAAAACTCGCGTTTAAATGACCAAGTGGGAGAACATTTGTCTCCACTAGAAAGCTGAGAGAATGAAGCATTGGAGTGAGGCAGACCGAGATGTTCATCAGCAAGGGATCACTCATTAAAACCCAGTAAGTGAAAACACCACATGCCCAATCTCACCCTGGTAGTTCCTGATGAAGGGGCTCTGGCCAGCTTGGGCATGCAAGCCTGGTTCTGGCAGGCCCTGCCCTTCTCTTTCCATTCCTTCTGCCTTGCTAAAAAAACAAAACAAAACAAAAAAACCCATTAGATTAGCATTCCTAAAGCTAGCCTCTAAGGTCTATTCCCTTATTTGGCCATTTTCTCCTCCTGAGGCTGAGTACCAAGGGCCAACTATTGAAGTATTGAAGTCCAACAATCAAAAGCCCCCTTTGGCTCACCTAATTAACATGTCCAATTAAAATTAAACACCTCATCTCCTAACACAGGGTTTCCCCTTTATCTTTGTAAACTGCCATTTTTCTATGGGCCACATCTGTCACCCCTCTATCCAGAGGCAGTTCTTAATCCGACAGGAGAAAGAAAATACCCCTTTCCCCTCTCCCTGGTTTCATTCCCCTTCCCCCTCATCCTCTTTCTCCGGTCTGTGTCTAATTTTTTTTGCCCTTTGTTCCTGTGTCCTTTGTGCTGAGAACTTGGTGTTAGGGTGTCCTAAAGCCAGTACTTTCCCTTTTATGACCTTCCCTTTGAATTACAGTGGCCTTAACATCCTCCCGTGGTTGAGTATTAACGTGTGATTATGTACATACCCTGTGAGCACATTGTAAGTGCTAAATCTAGCATAGAAACTTGCTTTAGTCTGTTGACCATGGTTAAGTTCCATATGGTAATTAATGCCAAGGAGCCTCCAGATAACAATTTTCCCTCTCTAAATACATAGAACTACCTAAAAGCTAACACCTTGGTTGGATATTCTTGCCTCCACCATGTATAGAACTCTTAATTCTTTCTTCTGTGGCCAAATGCCTATTGAAATACACAAATACCAAGGGTGTAAATCTCAGTTGTGGGAGGATTTCAAATCCCCCCTCAGAATTTCTGGAAACTAGATGGATGGTTTGATGCCCTTGCACATCTAATTCTAGAGTACCCAACTTGTAAGTTCCTTCTCCCACCAAAGAAATGCCAAGAGCCTTTCTGTAACATGGTGGTCAAAGATTCACGATTGCAGGGAGGAGCCAGTTGGGACAGCACTCGGACTCTTTGAAACTTGCTTTAATATTCATCCGCATTCAAATGACACTTGAAGTGATCATGTACATTGTGGCTCCTGCTTTTACATCAACACAGCCCTGAAATGGCAAATTTGGTCTAGACCTGAGGCTCTGGAGGGATCCCAGTCTCCTGGGGCTTTTCACCTTGCTGCCATTTTGCAAAGAAATGTTTGCTGATGTTGCAAAGAAATTCTTAAATGGAACCTTATGTCATCAAGAGAAATCCATTAAAAGCATGTTTCTGAAAGACACAAATAGCCTAAAAGTGACCCGTTTTCTGTACATCCCAATGTGAATTTCCCCTTCTCTTTCATGTGTTCCATCAATCCTAACCTTTCTGTGAGGTTAAAGCTACACTCTTGTTTTGCTTACCCACAGCTTATCCAAACTTATTGGCAAACAACTTTTTTGGAGCTAAAGAGAAAGTCCCAAGTACTGTCTAGTGGCTTCCTCTGAACCGAAACCTTCTGGCTGGAGGGGGAAGGCAAACTCTTGAGTCTTGGGATGCAAACAAAACTTACATGTACAGGAAAGTCCACATATAAGGTGCCGGAGGCATCCCAAGGTTATATAAGCAGCCAATGGTGCCAGGAGAAGCCATCTGGAAGGCACTCAGGGTTCTCCTGGATGTGGCTTTCATGACTGATCACCATGGCATCACTGGCATCTCAGAGATGCAGCTGCCTCAGCCCTGCTCCCCTAAGTATCTACAACAGACTTGGTAATTAGCCAAGATGGACGTTTGTAGAATCCTTGCTTAGGTCTGGGGTAAGTGGACATTTGTTTATGTCTCCTCAGGAAAATTTGTCATGCAGCAGGCATTGCCAAACACTCTGGGTTGTCTTTATCACTGCTTCTAGATTGTGTGTGCTGGATAAGTCTAAGGATTGTGAAGAGAACCCTGCCTTCCAGGTTCTTCAGCTGTGTGCTTTTCTGAACCATGGACCATGAGGCCAATGCATGTTCACTTGTTTTTATCATCTTCTGTTCTTCTCTGTTTTCCTAGTCCGATTTCTCCCTAGACTGCATTCTGCCCCTACTTAGCTAGACTTTTGAGTCGTTCTTCCTCTGTGCCAATCTTGGTAAGTTCTCACCTTGACTTTGGGTTTATGAATCTATTGTTACCTGTCCAGTATCTTCAGATAACACCCAAGACTCTTTAATGATATATCCAAAGGACAGCTGCAAGCTCACATTTCTTGGGATCCTTCCTCAGGTTATGAGCTCTACCAGGTAAAGCTGCCTTTCCATCAACACCTGCACCATGTGCATGGCCCATCATCCTTTCCTATGCACAGGACGTGGATCCTCCCATCACCTGTCTCTACAGGTGCAGAGCCCTTTCCTCTGCACAGGACATGGAGTCTATATATTCATGCCCCAAGGAATTCCTTTCCTAGAGCCCATGCCATTTCAATTTTGTTCTTTATTTTGTATTTGTTCAGTTTCTTTCTAGACTGAAAAAAAAACCCTTGAGTATAAAGATATGTCTCATTCATAACCTTGCAACTATCGGGTACAGTGTCTTACATATACAACATGTGCCAAGATAATGGATGAAGAAAAAAAAAACCTCAAAAGTTGTCAGATACAAGCTCCAAACACACTTTTTAAAGCAACACTTTGGGCAGAACTTCCAAATAATGTACCCTCCAGGGATGGCTAGCTGTTGCTGTCTTTCGTATATTCTTAGCACAGTCCCCATGGCAATAGCTCCTTATTCTGAAAGAGAGGCAGGTGTGTGTGGGGGGTGGGGGGAGCAGTGCTTTTCTGTCTGGTTTGTTCTGCTGTTGTGTCAAGTTCATTACTTGCATTTCATCTGAGTTTTGACAGACCAAGCTGGTTCTCAGCCATCTCATTTTCAGAAAGCTTTGCTGCAATGCACTTGAAGGTACCTTGTGGCTGAGTGGCAGACATCTCAGCAGTCTACAGTGGTCTGGGGTCCTGTGTTTCCCCTTTTCCTTGCTGTGAGCAACTGGGATCCCAGATCCAGAGCTGGCAAAGAATTGCATACATCACACTGAAGCGTTACTTGTGGTGTTTGCCCTCATGCTCTGCCTGTCTCTGTCTCTGTGTGTGTGCATATGTGTTAAATATGCATACACATATTTGTTAAATGTGTAAGGGTAGATAGAAGGGGGTATCAGGCAAGGCTGAGCAAAATACTGGACAGTGGCTTAGCATCTATGAATGGAGAAAAAACAAGAAATGGGCTCAAGGTAGCTCAAATTGAAAGACAGGTCTCAATCACACTTCCCCCGGGCCCTCAGATGGACATCCCCCACCCCCCAGGCCTTTCTTATCCTTTCAGGGTTTACCTTGGCCTTTGATATTCTTTCTCTTTTCAGGGTCTCATGTGCTCAGGCTGGCCTTGAACTTGATACAGCCAGGGCAACTCTAGGTTTCTTACCGTCCTCCCTGCACCTTGCAACTCTAGGGTTTACAGACGTGTGCCTCCAGTTAAATTAGTGGTCTTGAATAAATATAAAGGAGGACACATCTACAATTTGGGCATTCTTTCTTCTGCCCACCCTTTTCCTTCTGCATACCTTCCAACTGTCTGGGTTGTTGTATGCAGAAAACATCCAGTTCTTCTCCGTGTTTAAGGATCAATGACTTTTCTCAATTTCTCTGAGAATCTTGATTAAAGTACAGAAGTGATGAGTCATTGTTTACTCAGAATTTAATGCAGTTTTTATAGGTTTCTTTAGAAGAGTTGCCATGGCCATGGTGTCTCTTCATCAATAAAAACTCATAACCAAGACTCCTTTTGTTGATGATTTATAGTGGTTTTCAACTCAACAGGGTCTAGAATCACCTACAAGACAAACCTTGGGGCCTGCCTGTGGGGGATTACCTGTGCAGAAAAACCCACCAAGCGATAGCACTTGGCCTGGGATCCTGGTTAGAATAAAAGGGAGGAGGCAAGCTGAGAACTAGTATCCAAAATTCATATTTATTTCTCTCTACTACATTCCTGTAGTCGATGCAAGTGACTGGCTGCTTAATACACCATACCTTCCCAGCCATGATGGACTATGCTCTCAAACTGGGAGCCAGAAGAAACCCTTTCTTTTCAAAGAGTTTTTGTCAGATGTTTTCACACCAAGTTGAGATAACTAAAAGCACAATGCCTCAGGCATAGCAGGGCACAGCCACCTCGTGGCACCCCAAGGGTCTATTCTGGTCAGTGCCCTGTACTTCAGGCTTTCTGCCTCCCGTTTCACTCATAATCACAATGGCTAGAATACTGAAATACCGTCCATGGGCTAAGTGAATAGGGAGCTTAGTAAATTCCCCATTCCATATCAAGTTTTGATGACTAACAGTGGTACCTTAATTAGCCATTTAAAATAGAAGAGGGATTTAAAATAGGGATCTTTACTAATTCCAAGAAGTGCATTACACACACATACTCAGTTTGGTGTGTGTGTGTGTGTGTGTGAGAGAGAGAGAGAGAGAGGGAGGGGAGAGGGGGGACAGAAGAGATGAAACCAATGGACATTTGATATACCCTATCCATCTTCACACGAGCAAACCATACAGGGTATCACTAGAAGCAATAAGCAGATGCTAATTGAACTTGATATGTATAAAACCCCAGGTAGTCAAAATTCTAGGGAGCCAAGAGAGTAGTAGGAGCCATCTGCAGTTTTAATCTGCAGTTTGTTGTATCCTGAAGCCCCTTCCATGCCTCCAGCCCTGCACCTGCTGGACCTGCGACCTTGGAGCTATAGCTGAAGCTGAAACAGCATCTGTGACTCTGCCGAGTGCCATTCCCTTCTAGTCAGAAGCACACGGCCTTGCAGCTGATATGAGAGATCAACTCCAAAAGCAATTGAGGCCCTGGAATTTGCCATGCATGTTTGCCTAATTTTCAGTGTGCCCACAGTTTCCAGGAGGTCATTATCTCTTAGACCACCCCTCTGTAAAGCTTACAAAATGGCAGATCTGTTTAATTTCAAATGACACAAAACACATTTTTTATTTGTTCATTTCCATGAAGCTGTATGACTAGGGTCCAGAGAAATGTTTCTGAGACTGTGACAAAGATGTGGGCGTGAGTGAGGCATTCTGTCTAGATTATCCACAAAAAAGAGTCGTGTATTTTTAAAGGTGTAGTAGCTAAAAGCAGGTCTGTGGTACTGAGCTAACACCCTAAGGCTGTGTTAAAGGTGCCTTGAGACAGTGAGACTGTCTTTGGAATGACAACTAGACATCAAAATATTTAAACATAAAAGCAGAATAACGCGAAGGTAATTTTCTTCTTTTTGGTGTTGTTTCCACCAAAGCTTCTCTAGTGATGCTAACCACCATACACAAGCTAAACAAAAACAACTCTCAAACAGTCTTGTCCTGGTTGTTCCCCTGATGTTACTATAAAGTACTAACCACAAGCAATTTGGGAAGGAAAGGTTTTATTCGACTTATACTTTCAGGTTGTACTCCAACCTCTAGGGAAGTCAGGGCAGGGACTCAAGGCAGGAACGTGCAGGCAGGAACTGAAGCAGAAGCCATGAAGGAACTCTATTTACTGGCTTGCTCCTGATGACTTGCTCAGCTTGCTTCCTTATATAACCCAGGACCCGGGATGGCACTGCCCACCTCCATGCATCAACCACTGATCAAGGAAATGCCCCACAGACATGCCTATGATGGGAGCATTTCTCCACTGAGGTTCCCTCGTCCCAGGTGTCTCCCGTTTGTGCCGAGCTGAACAAAAACTAACCAGCACAAAGACTTTTCCAAAACTCATGGAGTATATTTGATACTGTTGATTCTGTGTTTTCAAGTTACTTCACATCTAATATCTTATCATCATTGTTATGTTTTTCCCCCAAATTATAAGTTCCCTACTGACATGGTAAACTGGGTCAAGTCATATTATAAGTATAGCAACAGGTTAATTGAGAACAAAGCAACTCTCAGGCTGGTTCACTGATCTCAGAGAATGAATCCAGAGAAGTCATGCTCCTGAGTCAGGGGCAGGGGTAGTAGAGCTCAGGCAAGGAGTAATGACCCACCAGCCAGGAGCCGGATGGTGCCCAAGTATGGTCAAAGGGTTAAGTCCAGGAGTGGGCACTTGGGTGGGCTGGTCAGGTCAGCAAGGTGGTTGCACTGGCTGCTAAAAATGGCTTTTGGTGCCACATGTATAGGTGGAGTTTCTGTCGCACTTTCCAGTTCCCAAATAACCACACAGAGAGTTATTATTAATTATAAATGTTTGGTCTCAAGCTTGGATTTGTTTTTAAGTAGCCCTTATAACTTAAATTAACCCATTTATATTTATTTACTTGCTGCCACATGGCTCATGGCTCATTACCTCATTTTGTAATAGCTTTGTATATGTTATGTTTCCTTTGTGTCTGACTAGAGATTCTCAAGAATCTACCTTTCTTCTTCCCGTATCCTTCTAGCCTGGCTCTCCTGCCCAATCTCTTCCTGCCAAGCTATAGGCTAGTCAGCTCTTTCTTAATCAATGAGAATAACACATATTTATAATGTACAAAGATTGTTTCACAGCACCTTTGTTCACAATTTTTTCAGTGTGGAAGGTGTTGGGGGAAGTAAGGCAGATGGGTTTCCCAGCATGTGCAGGGCCAAGCCAGAAGCTCCAATGTCACACTCTTAATCTTTTTTTTTTAAATTATAAATGCTCAGCTGATAGCTTAGGCTTGTTACTAACTAACTCTTACATTTTAATTGATCTTTACATTTTTCTCTGTTTCTACCTCTCTCTCCCCTCCCCTTCAACCCTGTCCGATTGTCCACATCTCTCAATTTACTCAGGAGACCTTGTCTTTTTCGACTTCCCATCTAGATTAGATAGATGCATGTCTCTTTTAGGGTCCTCATCGTTGTCTAGGTTCTCTAGGATTGTGAATTATAGGCTGGTTTTCTTTGCTTTATGTCTAAAAACAATTTGTGAGTGAGTACATATGATACTTGTCTTTCTGGGTCTGGGTTACCTCACTCAAAATGATGTTTTGCCTGCAAATTTCAAATGTCATAATTTTTTTCTGCTGTATAGTACTCCATCATGTAAATGTACCACATTTTTCTTATGCACTCTTCGGTCAAGGGGCATTTAGGTTATTTCTAGGTTCTGGCTATGACAAACAATGCTGCTATGAACATAGTTGAGCACATGTCCTTATGGTATGATTGAGCATCCTTTGGGTATATACCCCAAAGTGGTATTACTGGGTCTTGAGGAATGTTGTTTCCTAATTTTCTGAGAAATTGCCATACTGACATCCAGAGGGGGCTGTACCAATTTTCACTCCCAACAGCAATGCAGAAGTGTTCTCTTTGACCCACAACCTCTCCAGCACAGTTTGTCATCAGTGTTTTTGATCTTGGCCATTCTTACAGATATAAGATGGAATCTCATAGTTGTTTTGATTTTCATTTCTCTGGTGGCTAAGGATGTTGAGCCTTTCCTTAAGAATCTTTCAGCCATTTTAGATTCTTCTGTTTAGGTCTGTACTCCATTTTTTATTGGATTATTTGTTCTTTTGATGACCAGTTTCTTGAGTTCTTTGTCTATTTTGGAGATCAGCCCTCTGTCTGATGTGGGGTTGGTGAAGATCGTTTCCCATTATGTAGGCTGCTGTTTTGTGTTGTTGACTGTGTCCTTTACAGAATCTTTTCAGTTTTAGGAGGTCCCATTTATTAATTGTTTCCCTTAGTGTCTGTGCTATTGGGGTTATATTTAGGAAGTGGTCTTTTGTGCCAATATGTTCAAGTGTACTTCCCACTTTTTCTTCTTTGGTTCAGTGTGGTTGACTTTATGTTGAGGTCTTTGATCCATTTGGACTTGAGATTTGTACATGGTGATGGGATCTATTTTCATTCTTCTGCATGTTGATATCCAGTTATACCAGCACATTTGTTAAATATGCTTTCTTTTTTCCATTTGATATTTTTTGCTTCTTTGTCAAAACTCAGGTATTTATAGGTGCGTGGATTAATATCTGGGTCTTTGATTCAGTTCCATTGGTCCTCCTGTCTGTTTTATGCCAATACCAGGCTGTTTTCAGTACTGCAGCTCTATAGTAGAGTTTGAAGTTAAGGATTGTGATGCCTCCAGAAATTCTTATTTTATAGGACTGTTTTGATTATCTTGGGTTTTTTGTTTTTCCATATGAAGTTGGGTACCATTTTTTTTTTGATGTCTGTGAAGAATTTTGATGGGCATTGCATTGAGTCTGTAGATTGCTTTTGGTAGGATTGCCATTTTTACTATGTTAGTTCTACCTACCCAAGATCATGGGAGATCTTTCCACTTTCTGGTGTCTTATTTAATTTCTTTTTTCAAAGATTTAAAGTTCTCATCATACAGGTCTTCCACTTGTTTGGTTAGAATTACTCCAAGATATTTTAAGCTATTTGTGGCTATTGTGAGGGGTGATGTTTCTCTGATTTCTTTCTCAGCCCATTTGTCATCCGGGAACACTCATGATCTTATAAGAGTGTATATCCCCATTTGACAGCCTAGATACAAACCTCAGGTAAAAAGGCAAGTCTATAAACTCGATTTGTGTTTTCTGTAATTTATTACTCTAAGTTGCTCACAAAGGGAGGTATGGTCCTAGGTAAGAACATTCCAGCAGAAGGCCACATTCCCTCAGCACTCAACTGTGTGACCTGGGAGTTCTCACATTAGGAAGCTTCCAGCCACAGTTTTGGTGGTCAAGTTCAGTGATAATTAACTTCCAGTAAAGAAGTACATGCAGTGGTTATAAGAGATGGTTCAGCAGAGGCTAGGCTCACAACCAGGAATAACAAATACATTTTTATAAAGATATATACTTACCTATATTTAGCAAATTGTTAGGATAGCACTAATTTATTATCGGGTCAAAGCTCTGCTCAGCTTGCAATTTTCAGATTTCTGGATTTGCCTGGGGGCCTAATATTTAGAATTTCCTCAGCTTTCTAAGAATCTTCTTAAATTTAGATCTTGTTAAATTTACACAAACGTCAGTACTGAAATACTAAGTTGAAAGCCTGATGTCTTTTCCATTTAAATTTTTTCATTTTTCATTGGATATACACTTTTTACATTGGGGAACTAGTTTTGACATACTATTTTAAATTACTTTATATTATCTGTGTGGTAGGTGTTTTACCTACATGTGTGTCTGTACATCACATGAGTGATTGCACACTGCATGTGTGTCTCATGCCTGAGGAGGTCAGAAGACATTGGATTCTCTTGACCTGGAGTTATAGATAGTTGTGAGCTGCCATGTGGAAGCTGGGAATCAAACCCAGATCCTCTGCAAGAGCAGCCAGTGTATTAAATGCTAAGCCATCTCTCTAGCCCTATATTCATATTTTATGAACTTTATATTTGTTAAATGAGTAATTAAATCTATAGTATTGTCTTATCTAGTTTTGTGTCAACTTGACACAAGCTTGAGTTATCTGAAAGAAGGGAACTCAATTGTAAAAATGCCTCTTGAAGACCCAGCTGTAGGCATTTACTTAATTATTGGTAGATGGTGAGGGCCCAGCCCATTGTGGGTTTGGATTCTATAGGAAAGCAGGCTGAACAAAGACATGAATGCAGCTAGTAGGGCAGCTCCCTTCCAAGGCCTCTACATCAGTTCCTACCTCCCTGTTCCTGGCCTGTTTGAGTTTCCGTTCTGACTTTCTTCAGTGACAAACAGTACTGTGGAACAGGAAGTCAAACGAACCCTTTCCTCCCCAGCTTGCTTCTGGTAGTGGTGTTTCATCTGAGCCTAAGGCAAATCCATTAGTTAGTTATCTAAGTCATCCTACGATATTCCCTAAAACTTAAATCTGGACTCCACAGCCATAGCCCTGCCACTCACAACACGTTTGAGGGCTACCAACAAAAGAAACATGAGTGCATGCTCTTCATCACGGTGGCCACAAGTCCCAGGCTGCTCCTGAACACCTAAAGTCCAGACAGAACATTTAATAATGTGCTGGGCGTGGAAAATACTCCCTGGAGCTTGAATCATTTCGAAAGTTTTTAAGATTTGAGCCCCATGTTTAATAATGGTTTTAAAAAATTTGATTAAATAGAATATGTTATTAAAATTAATTAGTGTTTTTGTTTTGTTTTGTTTCGCTTTTGGACTTTTGAAGTGTGGCTACCACAAAATCTAAAATTCTGTGTACGGTTAATGTTGTTTCACGGGTAGCAGTACTGTAATGTAAACACTTCAGAGGGGGGAGTGTTGGTGCATAATTTTACTGGCGTGTCCTGGAGTCTGGGAGGCTCCTCTCATGTCCCTGCTCTAGGCCCGCTACTCAGTTTTTTCTCCTTCTGAGCAGTGGCTGGGAAGGAAGTACACACAAGCTGAGGTGGCAGCAGGAGAGCAGGGCCACACACATGTAGAGCAGCGAGTAGAATGAGCTAGAAACTCAGAGACTAAAAGGGAAAGGACTTGGCTTCCAGCGGGTGCTTGACAGACAGCGAGCTCACTAGAGGAAAGACTGCAGAGCGCCGAGTCACCCTGAGAAGGGAAGAATTCTGGGGAGAGACAGTTGTGATTGGTGCCTTGGGGTAACGTGTTTCAGATAAGGCTCAACGATCTAATCATCCTATAGATTTCTTCTCCTGCACAGTGGACCATCTGCATGTATGCCGCTTTTTGGAAACCTTGATCTAAACCTATCGTCACAATCTTATTTAAGATGAATGATGTATGTGTGCGTATCCAAGGGAACACTAACCATCTATCAGATAGATGAGAGTCTGGTCAGCGATTGAGTTAAATTTGACCATACAATCCAGGACATCATCAAAAATCCCAAATTAACCACATTCATACTGTGATCTCAACTATTCAAATCAAGAGAGGATATAAGAAATGGCCGCTCAGATGTGTGAAACGGTTTTCTGAGTAGATCTGCTCCCTTGGAGTCCAGGTCCCTGTGATCAAGACCCATGTGTATACTTTGTCATTAGCAGTATGACCTGTAAAGATATCTGTTCTCACCTTAAAAGTGAACTATCTTGTCTCCTAGCAGACCAAAAGACTCACGGCTCTGCTCATTGGCCTTGGGTAACAATATGCAGAATTAATTTAGTGCTTAAATTGTGATCATAACCTTTTCGGTGAGTTGGTAGAATTATCTTTTGATAACTCTTTTTAACCCTAATGCTTTCTTATCTGTATTTCCCTGGTAATGCAGTTACCGGATCAGGTCTTAATGAACTGTGGCTTGCGATCAGGTGCCCAGGCAGGGGAAACAGCCACTGCCTACCCCTGCCCTCAATGCAGTGCAAGATCCCAGAGAACACTTGAGCATGAAGGGCATCATAATACACTCCAGACTTGCTTCAAAGTTAGAAAACGCACAGCCTTCAAAGTTTTTTCTTCAACAAATTAAAAGCCCTATATGAAAAAAGGGCTGCTCTTCGTATTAACGGTAGAAATAAGGACTAGAGAGACAATTATAAAATCTTGGTACTAAAAGCCTAGTGATATAGATAATATAGTTGTGCCCTTGGTGGTCCCTGTGAGACCCGAGCCCGACCTTCCTCTCCAGCATACACACACACCATTTTTCTCTGCACTCGCTGTGGCAGAACTGTCGACTTTGGAGTTCCTCTGTGGTGCCTGCCTCTCTCCAGCCACAAGGCCTCAGCTGTTTTCAAACACAGTCAGGTCTTTGTATGTCCAACCCTTGGTTTCTTTATCCACATTTCAGCTGATCTGCCGGAAGAAGCCTTTCCTAGTAAGTGTGTGAGGCTCCTTCATCTTCACCTTCTGTCCCCTCGCTTTCATGGGCCTCACCACTATCTGAAACACCGTTCTTTTTTATATTCCCTCTTGAGAAGAAAAGCTACTTAAAATTGCAGGTGCTGTTTGCCCTGTTCACATGGTTGGCCTGGTCCGTGGGACAGAACTGGGTACACCGAGGCTCCCACTGATATCGTCATTTACTTAAGTGTTCGTTTTCAGATGCTGGTTCCCCAAAGGCCTTGTTAATAGGGTCTACATGTACAGTGTTTCTCAGGGAACTTCACCTGAGACACAAATAGATCCGTACTTGGTTGTGTCATAATCAAATGGGAAATTTTGCAAAAGCAAAAGGTTTTTGAATGTGCAACAATCAAAATGTCACTAAAAATCAATTGTGGAATGTGTTTGTGTGTGCTGGCTGTGCTCACCCGTGTTCTGGCAGCCATGTCCCTGCAGCTCTTGGTTCTGAACTCACCCTGAGCACTCCAGGTACTCTCTCACCACAAAGGAACGCAGCTGCCTGAAGCACCTGGGCTGGGATTTGAGCCTGTTGTATGCTATGAATTGCATTGCCCTGACCGTACAAAGTTTATATTCTCATAGAAACAAAATGGCTTACTTATAAACAACTTTTAGGGTTTATTATCACCATTCCTCAATAAATATTACCTCAGTTCATTTTGGATTGTATTATGCTAGCATGCTTGCTTCTTGAAAACTTGGGGTTTGAGTTGCTCACTTTATCTTCATAAAACATTATTGAGTGAGTTTTGGCTCCAGATTAAGAGAGTTTCTGGAATGACCTTCAGCATTCTTCTGCCATTATGTTGCATGTTTATATGATATCAGCTTTCTCGGCATGGACACATGGACGATCATACCATCAAAATACGGATCAACTCTGTGGAAACAACACAGTGCTCTATGTCCCACAGTATAAATGTTCAGCCAAGACTCAATCCTTTCTGTAAAAATGAACAAGTCCACCCATTTCACTAGTACACACTTTTGCTTTGTTTTAAATGCATGGAAAAATTATATGTATATCAAAGCATCACTTTATAACGCTTCTTTCTGATTCATTGTCAGCAAATGTTTGATTTATATACCCATTTCATATAATTACCTAGGGTCATGAAAGGATTTTAACAGGTAAAAGAGATCATGAGTGAACAAATTTAGTTAGCACTTATAATTTCTACACTGACAAGTCATCATATGAAGGTTGTCCCCAAGAGAAGGCATGACTGTTGGCCACTCAGTCTCTTCTCCATTTCTGAGGTGAGACTTGGTTGTGGGAGTCAGCCTCTAACACTCCTGGGGTTGAGGGCAGGACTGACAGGGAACTCTGCTGCTTACCACATTGCCCACCACACTCTAATACCTACT
>NC_022024.1:1061294-1075253 GCF_000317375.1 Microtus ochrogaster
TATACAACTCACGCACTGGAGGGAGAAGGCAGAATCGTATGTAGGACTAGAAATTAAAGAAATCTGTTGAGTTAATGTTTAGTAACCAACAATCAGTGTCCTTTGGAAATAATTCCTAGACCCCATTTTGTTTAAAAACATCAGTGCCAATTCTCATTTTATTGTGTGATATTTTCTTGACATGACAGTACTGTCTAACAAAATAAAGCAATTTTTAAAAAGAGGCTTAATTATTGGAAAGGAAAAGACAGTTTTCAGATGGTTTGATTGATTATCTACTTTAAAAATCTAATGCAATCATCTTATCTTTAATCACAATTAGAATTAGTTTATCAAAGTCTATAGTCAACACATATCAAACATTAAAATCAATCAGTTGCTCTGTGAGGTATTGCGCACTCATGATCCCGAATCCAAGCTCTTGGGAGTATAGGGCAGGAGGAATTTGAAGCTTGGGTGACTTAGCAAGACCTCGCCTCACAATCCTTTCCCTCCCTGTCCAGCTACAAAACAAAAAGACAAGAGCATTGTCACATGCCAGCCACAGTCACTGGGAGGTTCCAGGCCTTTAATGTGGATTACCATGTTCTCTTTTGAGAAACAGATTCATCAGTGTGGGTGAATGCCACCGTGTGTTTCAAGTACACAAAGGTGGTACTGCACAAACGTGGTACTGCACAAACGTGGTACATCATTATTATACTTTGTAGGCAGAGCAATAAGAATGTTTTATCTTTCTTTGAAAATCTCTGAAAATTACAGAGCAAGATATTGAAGTCTAATAAATAAAACCGACTAACAGTGTTAAATCACTTTCTGGTTAAATATATTTTGGATGGAAACATCTCAAGGGTAGAGAGGAGAGAAGAGAGGCTAATTACTTTATTCCTAGAACTGCCATCAATTACTCTGCCACAACCACCCAGCCTGCATTCTTATTTCATTAGGACACATGTTATTCTAATGTTTAGGTTGAGCACAAGCTTCTATAGCCCCAGGAGTGTATAAAATGCACCAATTCTCTTCTGTTCTAAGAAGTGTTAAGTGTTTAATGTATATGTGGTTAACTTGTAGACTTAAGACACAGGATTATTTCCCCAGCTACAGTACAGGAGGAGTTAAATCCCACCCACACCTCCGTGAGCCACATTGAGGTGGCATTCAAGAGTGTGCCCTCCATTGTTGGATGTATGTTTCCCATACTGATAAGACAGTCAAGAAGTCCTGCTGCCCTGTCGTCTAATGAACTTCATTCTTTCAACAGAGGCGTTTGTCAGATACCTGGACACCCTGGAAGACACAACCACTCAGTTGAGGAGTGAACAAATGCTGAAGCAATCTAGTTACTCTTAAAAGACGCCAGCTCAGCAGTCTGTCTTAGGACTCTGGTAAGAGAGCACAGCTCTCAAGCCTGCCTCTCAGTATCAAACGCATCATCATCCTGAGGCCCGCATGCTGTGAATCTTCCAGATTGTTTCCTTTGGGTGGTACAGAGAAGGTTCCAAGCCTGTTCCTTCTGGTGGTACAGCGAAGGTTCCAAGCCATCCTCTGGCCCATTTTTGCCTTCGAATTCCCAATACTCCTTTACTCAACAATTGATCAGGTCATCACAATGTAGTTTCAGGGAGCAAGTTGCTTGTTTGTCCTTGCCACCTGGCTAGCTTAGCCCTGAAATAACCACACAGAAAATGTATCAATTAAAACACTGCTTGGCCCATTAGTTCTAACTTCTTATTGGAAAATTCTTACACCTCAATTTAACCCATTTCTATTAATCTGTGTATCGCCATGTAGCAGTGGCTTTCCTGGTAAAATTCCCAGCATCTGTCTTCGGTGGATCCTTGGCGTCTCTCTCCGACTCTGCCTTCTTCCTCCCAGAATTCAGTTCTGTCTTCTCCGCCTACTTAAGTTCTGCCCTATCAGGCCAAGGCAGTTTCTTTATTCATTAACCAGTTCCATCAACACACAGAGGGGACACCCACATCACAATGTTAATGTGATGCTCCCTAATCCTGTCAGTTATGAACCGGCACAAGCCACATTTGGTGGTGTGCGTTTCCCACCTTTCTCCTTAACTGACTCTCTTTCTACAAATCAGCTTGGATTTGTAGCCCTTTGGTTACAAAAATCCTAAGGGGTGCAAGTGTGCTCCATTCGTAGCCACACTGGAAATCCATATGGCTTTCCTTTATTTTCTCTATTACAAATTTTTTTCCAATATAGCACAGACAAGGGGACACCCTTGCATTTTAACTTCAACTTTTAATAAACTTCCAAAATAAATGGCCAGGCAGTGGTGACACACGCCTTTAATACCAGCACTCAGGAGGCAGAGGCAGGTGGATTTCAGTGAGTTTAAGGCCAGCCTGGTCTACAGAGCAAGTTCCAGGACTGGCTCCAAAGCTACAGAGAAACACTGTCTTGATAAACAACAACAACAACAACAACAACAACAAAAATAAGCCACCCCCCCATCTTCTTGTGGTGGTATTTTGTATGTGCCTTAACAAATAAAGCTTGCTTGAAGATCAGAGGGTGTATCTAGCCACTAACTAACCACAGAGGTCTATAGATCAGTACAGACAGATAGGAAGTGATATGATTGGGCGAAGAGAGGACTATAAGGCAGGAGGAGATGGGAGGTCACTCCTTATTTGACTGAGGTGTTATCAAGGTAAGATTTGGCTGTGACTCGCTCCTTTGTCTCTCTGATCTTTCAGTATTTAGCCAGCTATCTGGCTCTGTTTTTGAGTTTTGTTTTGTTTTTGTTTTTTTTCTGTTAAGACCAATTAGGACTCATGAAGCATCTTCACAAATAGAACCACCAGTTGGGGGTTACTCTGGCCAATATCCTAGGAATCGTCTTTGGCCCTTTTAATTTTAAACTTTATCTTCAATTACTAGAAATTACTAGAAGGTATCCCCATGACTTAGCTAGTTCTCACTGACTCTCTTGCTAGTCTGAGTCTCCACTGTTACTGTGTCCTGTTCCTATTGGAGTTTACCCTTAAGTAGCTGTTCTTAAGACAGCCTGAATTAGCTGCTTTTGTATGTTGGCAATCAATGTTCCTGAGAGAACAACATAAGGAGATAGTATTTTTTTTTGTCTTGTGTTCTCAGATGGTTCAAACCATGACTGTTTGGCTCTTTGCACTTCGGTATAACACTGAGGTGGCAGGACCTTATGGTAAAGGAGGCTGGTCACCCCATGGCAGACAGGAAGAAGAGCTGATCCAAGTAGGAGCCAAGGACACGACACCTTAAAGGACACACATACCCAGTGATTCAGTTTCTCTAGCTAGGTTCTATCTCCTAAAATTTCAAGTACCCACCAAATAATAGCATTAGGTGAGAACCAATCCTCTGACATATGAGACTTCATTTGCTAGATTCACATTTAAAACACAGCACAACTGTCTGAAATTTTCAAATATAAACCCCAGTGTTCATTGCTCTATGTAAGCAGAGACTGCTCTTTCATTTCCCGGCCACCCAGACTCAAATAATCTTACAGAAATTATATTAATTACAACATTGCTTGGCCAATGACTCAGGCATATATTTAGCTAGCTCTTACACCTTGAATTAACCCCTTTCTATTAATCTGTGTATTGCCATGAGGCTGTAGCTTACTAGAAAGTTTCTGAATCCTTCTCCTTTGGAAGCTACATGGTGTCTCTTTGACTCTGCCTACTCTCTTTCTATATATCTCTGTTTTTAATATTATTCCATGGTCTGGGCAGCTGGGAACAAGCAAGCGCCCTCCTATTACAATCAAGTCAATCTTTAATTCAATGGTTCTCAACCCATAGGTCATGACCCCTTTGGGGGGGGTCAAAGGACCCTTTCATAGGGGTCAACTAAGATCATTGGCAATATAGGATATTGACATTATGATTCATAAGAGTAGAAAAATTATAGTTTTTAAATAGCAACAAAATTTGATGCTTGGAGGTCCCTACAACATGAGGAAGTATATTAAAAGGTTGTAGCATTAGGAAGGTTGAGAACCACTGTACTTGAGTATGTATAGTAAACTGACAGTGGCTGATGGGTAACCCTTCAACTAGCCCAGTGTTTCTCCTTCTGTCTACACAGAGCAATCCATGTTACTATGGATGACATCTGTTCTTTGGGACTACCTGATTCATGCTCAGATTCCTTTCAAGAAGGTGGGTAGGGAACTAAAAAGTGCCCTAATGCAGGTGTCCTCGCAAGGCACCAGGGTGGTGGTGGTGGTGAGCACTGTGGACCCCGTGAAAGGAGCTTAGGTGGTAGGTATGTTCTCATGTGGGATGGGGCCTCAGTCTGTCTCTACGTCTTGGCTTGACATATGAGCATTCACTCTGACTTAGCTTCCTGCCGTGGATGTCAGCTTTCACCAGAAGCCAAACTAATAACTGTTCCCTAATCAGTCTTGAACTTGACCTTCCAGTACAGGGATCCAAACTAAACCTGATTACTTCAAAGATAACCCAGGTCAAGTATTATTACTACTCTGTCGGGTCTCCTGTTTATTGTTATTTCATGATTCTCTTGTTTATTGCTATTTACAATTGACCTGTGTTCATATTCCTCTCATGATGAGGAAATCTTAACCTGAAATACACTCTTGGATGCATCTGCCAGCCCCTGCTTTATGCTGTATGTCTTGGCCTTCCTAGCGCTCCCACTGCCATCGGTTCTACCTTGGCCCTGTGCTTTGGCCTTTTGTTCATTTAGCTTCATTTCTCATATATGACATTGCAACCTCATCTCCCCTTTATTTGTACGTTCTCAGTATCACTATACTTTATACTGAGTGAAGAAGAAATCATCTTCCACTCTGTGTAATCTCTTTCAATTTATTCTCTTCCTAGGAGTTCACATACTGATTTTCCTAGTCTTCTCTGAGAAGTTATGAAGTAGACACTGCTATATTACCTCAATAACCAAAATGATTTGAGTCACACAGCTCTGTCATTGCCCTAAGTGCCTAAAAAGTATTGAAATGGGGGTGGACAGAGGCCTGTTTTTCATTTGACCACAGGTCATTCCAGGTTACCTTGTTGGGGTAGAATATGATGATGAGCTCTGTGCTTCCAAAGAAGTGTACATAATTGCTTAAATTTCACACAAAATCAAAATAACTTCAAGTTCAGTCCTTCTGTTCCATTAGCTGCAACTTCAGTGGTCAAGACACAATTACAGCTTTGGACTGTACTGATGTTGTACATGTCTATCATCATGGAGAGTTCTATTGGACAATGCTTGCTGGACTCCTGTTGTGTTATTGATGATAAGCATTTGAGTTATTCCTTGGCTCTCTGCTTGCAGATGCTTTGGGAAGGATGTACCCTATGTTTACATGAGGTATAGAAAAGCACCTCAGCATCTCATGCAGGATTTCCCACTAATCCTTGAATGAACTAATATTGCTTGAAGACAGATCATTTAAAATAACAATCTTTTGGAGTACCTGTTAATAATAAGTCAAAGACCTAGCAATGAGGGATTGGCTCAGTGACTTAAGGGCTTGCATTGTAAATACGAGGACCTGAGTTCAGATCACCAGCATTCACCTAAAATAGAAGCTTTGCAGTGTTTATCTGTATCCCCAGCAGGGAGGATAGAGGGTGAAGTAGGCGATCCCAAGGGGCCTGCTCACCAGCCAGGTTAGCCAAAGGTGTGTTTCAAGGACAGTAAAGATCTTGTTTCAAAGGATAAGGTGGAGAGCAATAGAGGACGTCATTTGACATCTACTTTCGGCCTCTATACACGCCACAGACAAAAGAATTAAGAAAGGTGTTTTTTCCATCTCAGTATATATTGGATATTCTCTATTAGAAGCATCTTGCTTTATGTGGTCAGAAAGGAGCATCCAAAGAGGCAAAGTGACCTTTCTAACATGGCAGAGTCAAAGCTAAAATCAAGTGTCTGAGTTGCCTGCCCTGGGTGTGTCCCCTCCCCTGTGTGTGTATGACTGTGTTTGTGTTTGTTTATATGCCTGTCTGTATGTATGTATGTATATACGTATGTTTACTTGCTTTTGAGGAATAGCCCAGTCTAGCCTGGGACTTACTATGTTATGTAACCCATGCTGACTTCAACCTCCAGTCATCCCCCTGCCTCACAGCCTTTTGAGGGCTGGGGTTATGGACACAACAGGACTCTCTTTGTAACCCACACTACTTTAGTGAGTAGGGGTGATCTACCATAGCCCAGGCTAAAGAATCACAAAGAAAGAATATGGCTTTTCTTTGAATCATCCCATGCCCTCGGCAGCCTTTAAACATGGAATAGCTCTTTTTCTAGGCTATGCTTAAAAAAGGGCCAACATACAAGGCTCCTAAGATAGCAGCCAGCAGGACCACAGGCCTCACCTCGGCTAATAAGGCTGCATCTCACTCGATAACTTGCCTCCTTTGCTTTTTCCAGAACGCGTGTCTACTGAGAGCACCTGCTCGCCATCCTGCCTCCACCAGCCACTGCACACAGTTTTCAATCAATCCCTCGGGTCGCCGGAGAAGCCTCCACAGCTTCTTGACTACCAAGTCAAAAAGCAACAGCTGGGTGAGAAAATATAACCCTGTCACTTTCCAAACAGCAGGAGACCTTGCCCAGAAGGCCCAGAGTGAGGTCTGGGGAGTGCTGTCATTCACAGCTGCTGCCTGCAGTGACATTTTTGCTCCCTGTGGATGTTTTAAGTGGCAGAGGTTGGGATCATTTTCCGACATTGCTTTCCTTCCTGGGGACGTCTTTGTTCATGCACCACTGGGTGTTAGCCCCCCTCTAGTCCTGAATGTTTACATATAGCATGTTTGTGAAGTTCACTGACTTTGGGGCCATATCCTGAAGTTCCTTACTCATTACTCCCAGAAGAGGAGCAGAGGTTTCTCCAAGAGAGAAGCAAAACAAGAACCCAGCCCCTGGGTTGCGTTTGTTTTATTTTTTTTTTCTTGGAAACCACCCACTTACCCAATTTGGTTGCTGCTTTCCCCCCCCTCCCCCAGTGGGGTGATAACAAAAGTCTGAATTATTCTCGCAAAGTAATACTGTTAGCCAAAAGCCACTCCGATTTGAATTTCTTTTCCTGGCATTCATTCTCTCCTGCCACTTCCGATTTCATTTCCTATTTACATGAAATAATTATGGGGCAAAATGGATTATGAATTTCCTTCACAAGAAGCAGAATTGAATAGTTGGTAGAGAGAACTAGAAAGACATCCAACGCCCGTCTGTATTGATTGTGAAGCTGTGAAGCTGATGCACAGGAGCAGGCGTGTGTGTCCTGGGAGTAAACGGCCCATGCTCAGAAGGGACCTTGCTGCTGGGAATGAAATAGAGGCTTGGGCTGGATTAGCCTTTAGTCAGCAAAGACTCTGCTGCCATCTGCCAGGCTTGGCCTCCTCTCCCTCCCAGCTACAGCTTCTGGGGCCCAGCTGACAGACGGGCAACATTAGCTGGTTTGTGGACTGGGTCATTCCGCCGAGACAGGTCACCTCGTGTCTTTGGGGTTTCGTTGCCCCCCCCTTTCCATGTTGATCCTGAAAAGGATAATTGAATTTTCAATTTTCATGCTAAGATTAAATGGTGATAGTATGCAATCTGTCCACTCCGTTCTGGTAGCCAAAAGAGGCTTGTTAAACTAAAAAGGAGCAGGGATACGATCCAGTTAGCTTGCTTGTCAGTCTTCAGGGAATCAGAAGTGGGGGTGTGGGTGGGGAGCAGGACAGGACAGGACCCCAGTGATGCTCGCAGCCTTTACAGAGCCTGGACACTCAGGGCAGACTGGACCCCAGAGCATTGTGAAGCAATGCCATAGAAACGGTACTAACTGATAATCAAAGAGAAAGACCCTCAGAGAAAAAGACACCCCCCCAAACACACACACACACACACACACACACACACCACACACACACACACACACACACACACACACACACACACTACTACCGCATACTGACAGGGACCTGCCTTTACAGAGCCCTGCATGTGGAGCAGAGGTAAACCTTGGGGACTTTGTGATTGCAGCATTGTGGCGATGCTCTGAGAATCTCAAGGAGAGCACTGCATGCTGGTGAGTAGTGGTGATGAACCAGGTAAACATGCAGAGAAGAAATGAAGTACAGGTATACCTTCTGCCCCCCCCCCCCCAGCTCTCCCCTTACACCCTATCACAGCTTTAAACATCAATTCTGGAGTTTAGCACCTGGATTAGCCAGTTCCAGCCTTCTTCTCATGGGGCCATGGTTGTCAATGCTGTGTCTCCCACATACTTTCTCCTTTCTCTGGGGGAAGCTTTCGATCCTTGTCTCTACTGAGAGATGTCCCTAGCCCTGGTCGAAATACTGATAGTGATAAAGCAGCCTCACAACTGTGGATCTTACCATTCCAAGTTCATGATATTTTTGGACAAGTGACCTTTATGGCTTTAGGCAAGTTGAGCCTTTCAATTCATTAAGAGCTCCTAGAATTTCACCAGTTGGAAGGAATACCAACGAAGACAAATGACATATTTGAAAGTGGAAATTTCTGTGTTGTCACATTATGTGGTCAATAGGCTCATCTGATCTGCCAAATTCACTGGGTTAAATAGAAGAAACGTTTTCTTAGCAATACCTTGAAATTCATCTCTGGAAGCTCCTAATGCAACCAGCTCTGAATTTGTCACTGTGGTTTCAGGATTTAATTGAAATCAGTTGAAATTCTTTTACGTTTTTTCCCCTGCAAAGTCCACTAAATTTTCAATTTTATGATGTGTTTTGTTTTGCCAGTCATTAATATATGTAAGTAAGCAAATAAACTCTGTAATAGTCAAATCCAACAGGATCATGAATAGTATACATTTGATAAAGTCCAGTTGAGACATTTTTGAATATGCCTTTGTTACAGTTTGGATCCTTGATGTCCCCTCAAACGCTGATGAGTTAAAAACTTGGTCAAGCCTGTGGTGCTTTTTGTTTGGGGCATAGTAAAACCTTTAAGAGGTAGCACCTAGTGGAAGGAAGTTGGGTCACTAAGGGTATGTCACTGAAGGGGACAGTATAATCATAGCCCTTTCTGCCTCTCTAAATTCCTACCTGTCACATGGTGAGGAAGCACCCACCATGATGGAGTCTAACGCTGCAGACACAAATCAACAGGATCCGACAACCACTTGATCTGTAAGGAAGCTAGATTGTGGCAAATATTATCTGGGATCTCACCATGCAGGTCACAGCGCTCAGAACTGTGTCTTCGGGGATGGTGACTGGCACCAGTAGCATAGATTGCAGAGTCTAAAATCTCCATCTTTACATCTCAGCTTTTACATCCTTCTGCACACCCATCCAACATCCCATCTGCCACCTCCTAGCCATTATTTCAGACTTCAACAATGCACTAGTGGTTTGGACTCTGTCTCTGCTCTTCTCCATCATAGCACAGAGCCTCCCCTCCGGCTAAGCCTGCACAAGGTTTGCCAGCAGCGACTTCCTTCAAAGCCCTTCACAGACACACAGGACCATGTTCTTGCCCCACCTCAAGCTCTGCATGCAGGGGGAAAGGCTAGTGACCCGTCTCTCCTCTTTCTTCTCTTATGCTATGCCCCTCCTTCCTTTAGAACTGGGCTTGTATTTATTTTAAGTCTCTGCTGATTACAGTCCTTGCCAGTTCCCGCCCCTTGGTTCATGAACTTGGTCTACTCTTGTCTGTCTTAAATTTCTGTCATGCATGTGGCTTTTTTTTCAGAAACATTAAAATATACTTTTGTTTTTAAATGTAACTCCAAACTCACCTTCTGAGCTTTAGATTACAAATCCTATCTTCCTGAGACCCTTGGGTATAGGTCGTCCTTGGCTGGGAATATCAGAATGGAAAAGATTTGGAGTGAGGAGGGATAATAGAGCCCTCTTTTCTCTTAAAAGCATAAACCATTAATGTCACCTGGGTGTAGCTCATATGCCAAGTGCAGAAGACTTTCTTAGTCCAAATGCCAGCTGAGATTTCTGAAGCTATACCTCTTTGGGAACGTTACTCACTATTATTTCAGTTATAAGTCTTTCCAGATACACATTCTATCTCTCCTTTAATTCACAGAGCTCTCCCATGAGAGATAACTAACATCAGTGATGTTGTTTTCTCCGTGCTGTAAATGAATAAATAAGAGAGGCCAAGTAATTGCCCCTTTCATCACACAGCCAGTAAGGCATGGAAATGGTTTCCTTAATCGCCATCTTTAAGCTTCCATTCACTCAGGATTGTAGATGAGATTAAAAATAAAAACAAAACAAAACAAGCTTGTGTAGCAGACAGGCATTTCTGTCTCGCGAATTTATCCATTCATGAATGAACCAAGGACACATGTGCTCAGGCGGCTCTCTGGGTTGTTGGCTTTAACGCTGCAGATTCATCCAACCACAGAGTGAAAATATCTACTGGGGAAAAGATAAACGTGAAGGTTCTCTTGTCATTATTCCATAGACAATGATGACTTACACAGCATTGATATTATTTCATTGCCATGAGTGGTCTTGAGATGGCTCAAAGTCTGTAGAGGATGTCTACAGTCTGTGACTACGAAACCATCGGATAGGGGGGATTTGTGTTCTTGGAGTTGGCTATTTGAAGCGGGTGTCTTGGACCCCAGAGAATGATTGTACAGGCCCCAAATCATCAGCAGGGCCTTTCTCTATTTTATAATTTCCATCTCTAGAAACCGGGGTCTATCTGGATACCTTTCTCTCATGATTATGAAACTAGCTGCTTCCAGTTTACATCAGGATTGCATCTTGGATAAGGTAAACACATCCTGAACAGCAGCACTATAAGGCTCTCTTTAGCAACAATGGACAGCACGTGGTTAGGGACTCACACATCACTTGGTGTGTTTGTTTATTTTCTTGACGCTCTCATTCTTCCGTTTGCATCCAGATACAGTAGCATCTCACATGTTGAATGTGGGATTGTAATAATATAAATGACAAATGGCCACCTAGGGTTACTTCAGCTCCCTAGTCAGTTACAGGAAGGTGCACCATTCAGGAGTGGGAGAGGTAGAGAAATTGCTTTTCATCTTTTAAAAAGAACGCAAATGTGAATCTTGTGTCATTTAAAGTTTCATTGTCGTCATCCAGTAATGGGTCGCAGTGATTCCACTAGCCTAAGAGTATTTTCTTTTCTCTTTTTGAAATGGTGTCTCTGAAGCCCAGGCTGGACTTGAACCTGAGAAACTCCTGTCTCAGCCTTCCGGGTGCCAGAATGACAGGCGTGTGCTACACTTACCAGGCTTTCTGGTAAATGTTCTCAACTGTAACCGACTTTAGAAGGCTCCGGGTGAGGCACGAGTTGCTTCTTAGTATTTGGTTCTCCATGTGACCCAGTGTAAGGAAGGTCCTGACTCAGGCCATTTCCCATTCTTACATATAAAGCACACAGGCTATTGCCTTTCCATCTTCCCCAGTGCTAAAATTATCCCCAGTGCCTTCAAATGGATGGAAGTTTTGTTTCTGGCATCTTCTAGTGGAAACAGGAGTCTCTGTCTGGGCTGAGTAGGAGCCAAATTGAGCAGGACACTCAGCTGCCATTTCAGACCAGGATGAATTTAGGCCATGATGTCTGGATGAGAACCAAGGTGTTTGTTTTTAATTATCAAGTCTCTCATAGTCTTTGGGATTGGCTGCCCCTGTGACATCTCCAAGGGATGTAATCCACATCAGGAAGGAAAAACAACCTCATACTGTGAGTGGAATTCTGCAGAACCACATTTTCAAGGGCACTGAATAGGCCTGACCCAGGGCACTCAGCTCAGGCTGCCAGGCTGAGGGATAAAGTGGGATTAGTTCTCTTGTTGTAGACATACTACTAGAGCTTGCTACCTATTGATCTAATGATCAATAATATGAATGTTTTCCCCTTTTCTATATGAGACTGAAGAGTATAAAGTTGCCTTTTATATCAACAAAGATATCCTTTAAAATTATGTGTTCAGTGGACTTCCAGTTTAAGAATTCATCAGAACTTATCAATGACTAAATATATCAAAGTTAAAGATTTCAAATTGCATGTTTCAAATCCTTTAACATCTAAACCCCTCCCAAACTTGTTCAATCCATTATCAGACTCATTTTCCTGCCAAGCTCAACTGATTTACCATGAGCCCCACCACTAATTGTTCAAGCCATTCGATTAAAGAGGACTTTGGGTTGTACACTGAATTGCAGTCAAAGCCATGTCTGGATGGGTGAATTATTAATATTCAAAATAAATTGAATTACCAGACAACTTTCTGAGCATGGCTTTTTAAAGCTACAACAGATGTAACTGGGGCTTTCCAGAAATGGCAACATGGTCCAGTCTATCGCCTATCAGCCGCCCTGGTTCTATGTGTGATAGAAACCAGCCACAGAATCTTGGCTCTATTTTCAAGGTAGTGAGACAAGCATCAGGAATTTCTAAGAGTAGTAGTGGTCATATATTAATAGCCAATTAAGGCATCCATCCCTGCTCACTGCTCTCCTCAACTAATCCAGCAGCAGGTTTAGAGAACTGGGTGGTATTTGAACAACCACAGGAAGCAAAGGTATTACTGCTGGGTTGGTGCAGCAGCTGGCATGGGATGGTTACTTCCAGAGGCCCCAGTACATGCAGCTGTCAGTTTCTTCTTTCTTGGTGGTAACTGGGAAAGGAATATGGCTGGTCTATCTCTTAGAATACAAAGTGTACAGAACCATTAATGGAAGAAAACCAACAATATCTTTGCTTGAAACAGACCTCGGGGCTGGGGAGATGTCTCATTGGTAAAGTGCTTGCTTCATAAGCACCTATTAAATCCCTACGGAGAGAAGAAGGTTGGATATGGTGGCACACGCCTACCATGCCAGTGCTATGAGAGGTGCTGGTAGCTCCTGGCCAACCAGCTTAGAGAAGCCAGATTACACCTGGAACTGCATAGGGGCTGAAAAGGACCAATTCATTTTTCTCCATCCAGTTCTTACGGGCTACACAGGTTTATGGCATCTCTGGAAAGAGAGGTGAGGGAAGGATGGGAGGAAGAAAGTAAATGTTGTTGTGACACATGGAAGGCTTATTTAAATGTCATTCCTCTGTGTATTAGCTCATCTAATCCCCACACCAATCTTGTGAAGTATTATCATCCATGTTTGAAAGAGACTCACGGAGTCTAAGCCACCTGTATCCGGGTCACCAGGTAGTGTGATGTGGACACTGGTCTTGAAACCCACCCTTGAGCTGCCTTCTACCTTCCTGTTTCTCCCTCTCTAGGTGAGAGAAGAACGAGCTCCTGTAGAGCCTTCACTCTCTGCTTTTACCACCCATGGCATTTTAAGGAAATTGACAATTACTGTATCGCTGTAGATGAAACCAAGCGTGATGACTATTTCTGGTTGTCAACATCTGGAATGAGCTAAAACCCAAGTGACTGAGTACACCTTTATTTTTGTTTTGTTGTTGTTGTTTGTTTTTATTTTTTATTTTTGGTGTTTTGAGATAGTTTCTCTTTGTTAGCTTATGAAGCCTGTCCTGGAACTCACTCTGTAGATCAAGCTGACCTCAAACTCACAGAGATCCTTCTGTCTCTGTCTCCCAAGTGCTGGGATTAAAGGCATGAGCCACTAACTTTTTCTTAATTAAATCATTTCAAGAAGGAAGACGTGTTTTTACTCTGGACCTTTTGAGATAGGAAGATCCACCTTTCTTCTGGACCACACCTCTGCAGGCAGCCTATGGAAAGGACATGGGAGAATGAAGCATGTTCTCTTAGCCTGCTGCACTTATACTAGCTGGCTAGTCTAGTCCTTCACTGGCATTAGAGTCCACTTCTGTGAGATTCTGGCTTACACTGAAGACCAGCTGAGACATCTAGCTTCATGGACTGAGCAACTACTGGATTCTTGAAACTTTCTTTGGTAGACAGACATTGTTAGACCAGCTGGACCATATCCTGTAAGTCATTATAACAAACACTAATATATATAT
>NC_022024.1:1075478-1104913 GCF_000317375.1 Microtus ochrogaster
GTGTGTGTGTGTGTGTGTGTGTATTGTATGTATTATATATACACACATATAATACATATGCATATAATTGGGTGTGTGTGTAGAGAGAGAGATAAAGACAGAGTCAAAATTCCTTAAAGAACCTTAACTACTGACTAATATACTAGCACGAGATTCAGCAGAAACATCGAGGTCCCAGTTATTGCTTTCATCTGGGCATCAGAGCGTTTGTCTTTCTAGATAGTCACCATCTCTGTACCTAGAAGATGTTTACACTCATCAACAAAAGGGGATTTTTTTTATTTTTGCTCACTGCCAGCTGGATCAATACAGTTCCTGAGGTTGTGGTGACGTCAACCAGAAAAGTATTTTATTGCTCCTTCATAACTGTGATTTTGCTACTGTTATGAATCATAACTTGATATGTAGGACATTTGATATGAAATTCCCAAAGGCGTCAGGATCCACAGCTTGAGAACCACTGACCTAACCCAGGAAGAAAGAATGGAAAGGAAGACGAAGAGATAACACCAAAGGACACGAAATGATCGAGGCGTGATTGGTCCCTGTGTTCATTTACCGACATCAGATCATTTTCTCCCCAAGCTACAGGTTTGCTCCTACATGGACTGGGAGACGTGGGGACATCAACAAGTTTCAAAGAATTCCTTTACAAATTAGTAATTCTAAATAATTTCCTCACTAATGCACACACACACACACACACACACACACACACACACACACACTGCCTTTAGGAGCAGAAGGGAGTGTATGAAACCAATAGGGAGACTGTAACTGTAAACAGACCTGGCCCAATGGTTCCTCTGAGGGCCGTTTGATTTTACACTTGTCTGCGGAACTGTGGGGGAGACTGGTTCCAGTCTGGTAGGCATCACCTTGTTTGCCTCGGACTGCCTTTCCCCGTGGCTCTGACTCTGGAGTTTCATCTTAAGATATACAATGGAGACACTGAGGAGAGCCAACCTGGGCAAGAAAAGGGAGGGAAGGTGTCCTTCTGAAAAGCAATCACTCTACATCCCACTGCTCCGTGCCACTGCCTCCAGTAAACAAGGGGATTCGTGCCCTGATGGACGAGCTGCTGATTAGGATCATTACTGAATGTAACATATCTTCCTCGACAGGAGTCTGAGCTGTCAAATACCGAGAGTCAGCCTCCATGTTTCACTTAAGTCCAAATTACTTTTCCGTCCCCATTGACAAATGCCTCCATTTTGATCTCTGCTTTGCTCTTAGGATGAACCCGTAATTATCTGCTCTTGTTTACAGCGACAAAGGTCAGGTTATTCAGCAGGTATTAATAGCCACTGCTCCAGGAGCGCGCTTCCAGCTCATCTCGCACGCTGAGCTTTGCCCTAATTTCAACCTTGTGAAATTTTTATGGGGCCGAGGCTGTTCCGTAACTAACTCCTAAGACTGCTTATTGGTTGTGATGACCACGCTCAGCCAAGTTTCCTTTTATTAGAGCAAATTCCTAAGCATTAGAAAAGCCCCCCCCCTTAGTTCATTGAGGTTAAGAGAGTCCATCTGAGTAAAACCATAAAATATATCTGATATGTGTGTGGGGGAGGGGGGCTTCATGATTTCGAGAGCCCTAAAGGGGATGTTCAAAATGACATTGGGGAATATCATGGTAACAGTGACATCACTGAAGCCAGGTTCAAAGGAGCTAAGTGGGAAATTTATATCATTCGAGAAAGAAAACCCAATTGTCCTACTCAGCTTTGGCTAGTAACTCGATGCAACCTAGAGTCTTTGAGGAGAAAGTCCAGTGGATGGGGTTTTTCAAATGGCATTGGTCTGTGGGTTTGTCTGTGAAGAATTCTTTTCTTTATTAATTGATATAGGAAGGCTCAGCCCACTACGGGCACACCATTCCTAGGCAGATGGTTCTGGATCGTATAAGAAAACATGATAGGGAGAGAGCCAGTAAGGTGCTTTCTCCACATCTTTTACTTCAGTTCTGGCTTGATTTCCTGCCCTGCCTTCCCTGTGATGGATTGTGCCCTGAACACATAAACCAATGTGTTCCCTCCCTTATGTCCCTTTGGTGACAGAATTTTATTACAATGGAAACTCCAGCTGAATGTATACTAACGCAGTATTTGCAGCGTTTCTTCCCCACGGCCATTCGTGATGTCTGTGTGCACTATTCTGTCACAGCTGTCCGTCTAGACCAGAGGTTCTCAACCTGTAGGTTTCAACCCTGTCGAGGGTCAATGACCCTCACATGGGTCATTTAAGATTATCTGCAGATCAGATATTTGCGTTGTGGTTCATAACAGTAGCAAAATTAAAGATGCGAAATAACAATGAAAATGATGTTATGGTTTGGGGTCCCCACAACATGAGGAACTGTATTAAAGGGTCGCAGCATTAGAGAGCCCCTGCTCTAGACTCTTGCCTGCTCAGTGACATTGCTTGTGCTTTGTATTCTTTCTCTGCTAGCTTGCTTCCTACCTTGCTTTTCCACCTAGACTATGCTTTAGACTATGTTTAACTGGTCAACTTGAGCACAAGTGCTTGTGCATTCAAAGTGTGAAGAGGAAGATTGCACCAGTTCCGATGTGTCTTATTCACAACTGCCCCTCTCTACTGCCTCTGGGTGGGATTATGGATGGAGCGACCTGTGTCATTTTGGGCTTGATCAGTTAGCTTGCTGCAGTGTTGAAGGTAGAGTGGTCTACACACCCTTCCTGCCTCAAAGGCTGTACAGTGTCTGACAGACCATGTTGCTAGCTGGCTCACATGGGTTGATTGGAGCGTTCACCAGCTCCGGGAGGGGGAGGGTCCAGTGCTTCTGCAGAGAGGAAGAGCTGATTGTTTTCTCCAGTGCTTTCCTGCTTTGAGGCTGAGATAGACAGCAAGCTATTTGCAGAATTAAGTGGAGGGAAGCACCGCCTAAGAAGTTTCTTTCAATAAACAAAAATACTTTGTTCAAAACAGAAGGGAGTCATAATTCATTTTGCAATGAGAAAGCCTTAGGAACTCCCGCCAGACAAGCTTAACTAAAGGCCAGGAGGCCAACCTCTTTGATGGCACTGGATTTTCCCTGCAGGTTAACGTTGCCCTCTCTAAGCCTGTCCACAGGTAATAAGAAGAATAATTTAAGGCTGGAAAAACAAAACCTGAGAAAGTAAAGACATGGCGGGAGGCCTAGAGGAGCAAATGAAGACGAAGGGTACGGGCAGCTGTGTGAAGAGATGAGGAAGCCCCTTTTTTTGTATGGCTTTTTAAAATGGAAAATAGATTGTTTTTATACAGAATATTCTGACTACAGTTTCCCTTCCCCAAACTCTTCATTGATTCGCCTCATCTCCCCACCCACCCAAATCCACAGACTTCTCATTAGAATATAAGCAGGCATCTAAAATTATTATCATAATAATTATTGTAGTGACAAAAAACAAACCAAAATAAGACAAAAACAAACAAACAGAAAAAAGCCAAAAAAAAGCATAGGAAACACACAGAGACTCTAACTCACACACAGGTAATCTAAAACACAACTGATTAAAAGAAAAGAAACCAATTGCTTAAAACTTTTGACTCTTCTCATCTAGATGTCTTGCCAGGAGATTTTAACAATGCTTCAGACCAACATTTAAGGACTTGCTCGTGTGTGCAATGAAAACATTAAATTAGAAGTAGACTTTATGAACTGTGCTGAGCTAAAAATAAATACCAGCACGTGCTTTTGCTTTGAGACTCCTCAGTGCACGCCCTGAGCTGGGGTGTACATGGCTATTTAAAGAGGGCTGTTTGAGGAGATAGTCTCCTTAATCTCCTACTACAGTCTGCGCTCCTCTGGGTTTACGTCTTGGTTGGTGTGGTAGCTCAGGCAGTAGGGTCTACAGAAAGGGGGCTGGATCATTTGGGAAGGCTTCCCTCAAAAGGGGCCAGTAAGGTTTGTGTGGGACTTCAATTAGCTTCCACACAGCGGGGTTCGTAAGTTCCTCTCTGGCTTCTTGCTTACCATGAAACCATCGCGGCCTCTCGTTGTGTTGCTACCTGCTGTGAGGCTTTCATTAAAAACCAACACAACACGGACCACTCTATCAGCAGAGTCAGGGAGACAGCCCTGTGTATCCAGCAGCAGCCGAAGGAGTGTTCCCTTCTCTGCTGAGGGGAGTGGTGTCTTTGGCTATTTCATAGAAAAGAATTTCAAGCCGGGCCAGAACGAAGCAAAACTAATGAGTTTATTGACTATTTATGCAGAGTCATGAAGAAAAAAACAGTACACAACACCAAGATGTAGATTCAAGCTATTTGAGAGTCCTGTTGAGGTGTCTTTGCAATGGCTGTATACATGATACTGTTGCAATCAACACACACACACACACACGTATGCACAGACACACATATGAACGTACATGCGCACACACATACATTCCTTTCTGTATCAAATTGCTCAGCTGTTTTAACATTCTTGTTGGAGACAACTTGAGGAAAAACACCTGGTGTCTGTAGGCAGTTTACCTTGATCAGTTGTGTTGAAGTTCCTTGGGTCTCAGTTAGCAGCAGAGGCAAACTAAGATCCCATGGTCAGGCGCATCTTTGCCCTCTCAAGGTCCCTTGGCTTCTTTCCCTTTTGCCTCAGGTCCATCTTGTGCTCTTGTCTTCTAAACCTATGACCTGGATAAACTTGTCTCTACAAAGTATCCTGCCTCAAGTATTAGATTGTAGCAATAAAAAGTTCACTCACGTGAAAACCGGACACAAAAGACATTGGCAACTGCTATAAAAGACCTGAACGTGTGCGAGCTGCTTTGAGACAAAGTAACAGACAAAGGTTGAAAGAGGCCAGGCTTGAAAAGGCCTGGTGGGCGGAGGTGGAGTGCTAGACACAAGTCAGAGAACTCAGAGGCTGGAGAGGCTAAGAAACTAGGTCCAGACTGAGTGATGATCTCAGCGGAAGCCGGGGAACAAGCCATGCATCTTAAAAGGCCACAAAGAACGGGGTTGTGCGGTGCTCAGGCCCTACCCTAGAACTTTGAAGAAAGCCAAATTTTGAAGGCCAAGACCCAGGATACTCAGTAAAGATATCCAAGTCAAGCAGCAAACATGCAGCCTCTGCTATGACGTTTGCTGACCACTCTTGGTTAGATTTATCGAAGTGTTCCCTTGACCAGGGAAGGAGTGGAAAGAGCATGCCGAGTGTATGCAGAGGGGAAGAGTAGAGCGAAGAGCTGGGCACGGTATCCCTTATCTGTGATGCAAACGCTTGAGAAGCTGAGGCAGGAGGGACATGAATTTGAGGCCAGGTGGGACTACAGATTGAGGCTCTGTCTAAAATCAGTGAGCAAGTAGGGGAGTGGAGGAAGGGAAGGGGAGGAGGAGGAAGAGGGGAGGAACAGGAGAGGGAATGTGGAGAGAGATTATTATGAATGTTCATCATCAGGACAAACTGGAAAATTTGCTTGAAGGCATCTCAGAAATATTTGAGGGAGTCTTTCCTATCATAGGGCCAGAGGCTCTGTGTTTTAGTGAATAACCTCTGGGAGCTCTCCCAAGGCTGCCTCAGGGTTCTGCTCTCTGTTTTCTGGGCAAGTGTTCTGCCCTGGCTAGTTTTATATCAACTTAGACAAGAGGAGAAACACATGCGTGAGACTAGGTTGTCGCAAGCCTGTAGGGCCTTTTCTTAATTATTGACCCCTGGAAGTTGGCCCAGCCCATTGTGGATGGGGACACCCCTGGCCTTGTAGTCCTAGGTTTGATAAGAAAACAGACTGGGCAAGTCATGAGCAACATTTCTCTATGGCCTCTGTATCAGTTACTGTCTTAATTTGACTTTTTTCATGAATTCCTTTGCCCATGAACAGTGATATGGAATCTTAGGTGGGAATACTTGCTTTTGGTCGTGGTGTGTCATCACAGCAAATGTAACTCTCACTGAACCGTGCTCCACAGCTATCATGGTTGTGAATCAAGCAGGCCCAGTCTAGTTCTAGCTCACGACAGCAGTAGACCTCAGACTGACTCATTATTATCACTCCTACAAGTAACTGTCCTCTCTCCATCTTTGTTGGCTCAGGGAACATGGTGGAAGGCTGTAAGACCTGGAGTTGAAAGGAAGCTGCAAAACAGGGTCTTCTGGACATGACAGGGCCACTTCAGTCATGCTCACAGTAGCTGTGGTTGTCTGCACAGGACCTACACAGGACCAAGCCACACAGAATCCCAGCAGAGGGGTCCTACCCTTAGTGGAAGAGCTATTGGCAGTTGATGGCTTTTGCAGGGGAAGGAGAGTCACTGTTTTTAGAGAATTCCTGGTAGGTTGCCGATGTCTTCGTTGATAGCCTTACACCCATGTGCATATGGGCAGCACTAATTGGAATCAGTATGCTATAAAAAAAAAAATAAGGACATGGAGTGGGAGGGGGCATGATGTGGGGAGGTCTGGGAATAGTTGCTGGGAGTAGAAAGTGCATATGGTCAAAATAAATCATACATATGTATGAAATTCTCAAAAATAATGGAAAGTATGTATCTTAACAATTTACAGTTGTGATGCACCCTTTTTCTGTAAAAGGAGTTTGAAACTCTAAGACTGTGGATGTGGCTGGGTCACTGAAGTACCAGGTCAGATAAGTCAATCACCAGACTTCTGCAACTCAACACAGACCTTTTTCACTTGTTAATTTTACATAGAGTATGATATATATTCTGCAGGTGTAGGTACATCAGCAATGATTGTATATAGAAGAAATAGAAAAAGGCTATAATAATGGTTAATAAAACAATTGTTTGAGTGCATGTAACAAAGAACCATTTTTTTCCTTCTTGAAACCCTAGCTGGGCTGGAGAGGTGACTCAGTGCAAACACTGTCCTCTTGACCTGGGTTCTATTCCCAGGACCAACATGGCTGCTCACAACCATCTGTATCTCCAGTTTCAGGGGATCCAATACCCTGTTCTGGCCTCTGATGGTACCAGGCACAATTGTGATGCACAAACATACATGTAGGCCAAGCACTCATCCACATTAAAAATAAATAGATAGATAAATCATTAAAAAAAGTTTAAAATAGAAACCCTAGCAAGATGGTGTCAGTGATCAGAGTGATTAATCCCTTCTCTCTGATGAGTCTTACAGGAGTGTGATGGTTTGAATGTAGTTGACCCCCAAAAGCTCATAGAGAGGGGCACTATTAGGAGGTGTGGCCTTGTTAAAGAAAGTGTGTCACCGTGTGGGTGGGCTTTGAGGTCTTGTGCCCAGACACTGTTTCTGTTGCCTATGAGTCAAGATGCAGGACCCTCAGCTCCTTCTCCAGCACCACGTCTGTTTGCACACCACCATACAGCACCACACTGCACCAGATGATGATGAACCGATGCCCTCAGCTCCTTCTCCAGCACCACGTCTGTTTGCACACCACCATACAGCACCACACTGCACCAGATGATGATGAACCGATGCCCTCAGCTCCTTCTCCAGCACCACGTCTACCTGCACACCACCATACAACACCACACTGCACCAGGATGATAATGAACCAGTGCTCTGGAAATGTAAGCCACCCAATTAAACTTTTTCCTTGATAAGAGTTGCCATGGTCACAGCGTCTCTTCACAGCAATAGAAACCCTGAGACAAGAAGTTTAGTGAATAAGACATTCTTCCTTGCTCTTTGTGTTTTGCATTCAGTATTTTCCTTCCTTCTTCCATTTTTTTTAAAGAGCCCACAGCAGAGGTAAGGAACATGAGTACTAGGGACCACTTACCTTACCAGGACATGAATGTGTGGAAAATGCATAAATTCTTTAGGTCTATGTACTTGATGCCTTCAGTGCATAACAAAATCTCCTCAGAATTTAGAGGCTTAAACTACACATATGCAGTATCTGGGAGTTCCTTTAGGTGAGGAATCAGAATGAGATGTTACAAGTGTCTCTGGCCCCCATTTCTCTGGAGGTCTAGATTAGGAGGCCAACAGTACTGTGGTCTGATCTAAAGGCTTGGCTGGTCTGAATGGCAACTTCAGTGCTCGCTCACATGGTTCGTGGTAGGAACCAGTCCCTGTGACCCCTTGGTTTTGGTTCTCAGTTGTCTTGCTGATCCTGTTCCCTCTGGCTTCCCTGTGATATTTGTTTTCCCCAAGGACAACAAGCAGAAACAGAGCAAGGAAGAGCAAAGTGATCCACAGTCGATTAACCCAACTTGGAATCAGTGTTGGTGTGGGACAATTCTGTATTCTGTCAATTATGTTTTAAATAAATGCTGATTGGCCAGTAGCCAGGCAGGAAGTATAGGTGGGACACCTAGATAGGAAGTAGAGTTGGGGCAGTGAGAACAGGAGTATTCTGGGAAGGAGGAAGCCCATTCCTCCCCAGTCCTGTCTCAACCACCTAAGAAGCAAGATGTGAACTGATCTGCTGAAAAAGGTACTGAGCCATTTGGCTAACATAGATAAGAATAATGGGCTATATAAGTTATAAGAGCTAATATGAAACCTGAGCTAATGGGCCAATCAGTTTATAACTTATGGAGACCTCTGTGTGATTTTCTTTGGGAGTTACCAGCTGTGGCAACTGGGCAGGACAGAAACTCCAACAAGCAGGCCTCGTGATACACAGTGTGTTCTCTTTGATAGGAGCTATCAATAGTCCTGCCCCTCCCCCACAGTCAGGGGAACGGACTTTCCTGTGGGCACTATTCCTGAAGGCAAGGCTTTTAAGAGTCTGTCCTTAAGGATTTGTAGAAGGGGCCTGGCAGCCTTGGAATATTTCCAATATTTACATGGTTCTGAGACTGTGCTTCAACCCAGCCCTCGGACTGAGAGAGCCATGGAGTCCAGAACTGTTTCTCTGACCTCACATCCTCTGCAATGCCACGGCACCTGGCCCATAAGCATAATGAAATATGCTTCACATTTCATTCATTCAACACCCACCTGTTGATCACTTACTGTGCACCGTGCCCTGTGATATGGTGGTAGAACGCCGTTATCATTTAAGATAAGTGTAAGTTGGGATGAGTGATGGCTCAGCAATTAAAAACACTTGCTCTTCTTCTGGAGGACCCGAGTTTGGTACACAGCACCCATGTTGGGCAGCTACAACTGTTTGCCATTTCATATTTGGAGAATCTGATATCCTCCTCTACTCTTGTGGGAGCCTACGTTCATGTGGCGTACACACAGACACAAACATATATGATTTTTAAATGTTAGATGTCAGCTCTCAGCAGCATGGACATCAACAGGGAAAGATAGCAAACAAACAGATGAAGAAGAGATCATCACATATAAAGAATGAACTTGTGTGCTGAACTGAGGGAAAGTACAACCTACATCATAGGAGATATTTTAGCAGCCTTATTCTATAAGGAGCTATATATAAATCAATTAGAAAAAGCAGGATATGCCAAAAACCTGTTTTAAGTTTAAAAAAAATTGAAAGGAAAAAATAGATGCGGTAGCATCAAGTTATGTAACACCTGGAAACCAAACCATCATTAATTCTCAGAATTAATAACTCTTTTTAAATTGCTCCGGTTCTTTTCAGTGATGACAGTCAGTGTTGTTTGGGGCTTGCAGGAAGGGAATGTTTGCTTCCCTTTCCTGGGGAGCATCTGACAACTTCTCGAGCAACTGTGTTGCTTTCCTGACTCAGTAAGACTAGAAGTTGAGTGGGGTAGAGTGGGCCTGCTTAATAGATGGAGGTAGAAGATAGGTCATCCTGGGGCTGGAGGCTCAGGGAGGCTCAGGGTGGGACAGCATAGGAGATAGGGTCGGCCAGTCTAGGAGATGGAGCTACAAGGTGGGTCTTCCTGGGGGTAGGAAGTAGAGGGAGGGTCATCGTAAGAGATGGAGGTTCAGGGTGGGTCAGCCTAGGAAAAGGAGGTTCAGGGTGGATCAGTCTAGGAAAAGGAGGTTCAGGGTGGGTCAGTCTAGGAAAAGGAGGTTCAGGGTGGGTCAGTTTAGGAAAAGGAGGTTCAGGGTGGGTCAGCCTAGGAGATGGAAGTGCATGGCATGTCAGTCCAGCTTCCTAATGGAGATGATTTTCTATTTGGTTGGGAGTTCAATAAATGACAGTGTATAGTTTTTATATGAACAGACCATGTGAGATTCCCCAGCATATTAAATAAATAAACAAAATGCCAGAGAGTCCCTCCTTGCCTCTTCCTTCTCCCTCTCTACATATTCTGAGAAACTTTGCTGTCTTCAGGACATTAAGGAATCATATCTGTGCTCACGTTTTAGAGGAATGACATTTAGATCTGATGCCCAGGGCTAACTCTGTCACTTTGCTGTCTTGACCCAGCAATGGCTGTGTAATGCCTAAGGAGAATGACGCCTGCATTCTCTGAAGACTTCTGCAGATGACGTTGAGGGACAGTCTTCTTCCCATTGTTTATGTACGTACTATTCGTAATTGGAGAATCTGAGTAGAGACGTGGTTCTCGCTGTGCTCTTCTTTGAAGAAGCCCTATTATGTTAGAGATCTTATAGGCCACGGGAAAGACATGGAAGTGGGATTAAAGTGGAATGGGAACAAGAAGGGGTCAGCAAGATGGGGAGGAGTCATGGGAGGTGAATATGATCACAGTTCATTTTTTTTTTTGCATTATGAAATGTAAAAATAAAAAAGTGAAATTTAAATTAAAAAATTAAAGAACATGTAGATCACTTGACCTTGACTGAACAGAAAATCATGATATTGAAGACATGCATTCAGATTATCTTGGGCCAGTTTTGGGACTTTTAATAGCCAATTACCTTAACGGTTGTACCTTGCATTCTCTGGATGCTAATAGATACCTGTAGATGGATGTTTCTTTGACCTGCCAGATCACACAAAAAAATGATGCAGAGACTTATTATTAATTATAAAATCTTGTCCTGCAGCTTAGGCTGGTCCCACTAGGTTGTATAACTTAAATGAACCCGTTTTTATTCATCTACATGTTGCCAAGTGACTCGTGGCTTTTACCTCTCCTCTTGCATCTCTCGCTTCCTTTGCATCTGACTGACGACTAGGCGTTTCCTCTTCCCAGAGTTCTCTCTGTCCAGAAGTCCCTTCTATACCTCCTACTTATTGGATGTTTAGCTTTTTATTATACCAATCACAATGACCCATCTTCACAGAGCAAGGGAATATTTCACAAGAGATGTCCTCTTTTGGTACGTACCACAGAGTTTAGCAGACCTCTGCCCTCCACCAGCCCTCCCTTGGTATTGTCCACTTGTACTCTTTGTCCTTGATCATTGTGAAACACACTTAGCTTGGCACCTAGGCTCAGGGCATCTCCACTCCACAACAGCTGCTGACCTTGGGGTCCTGGCATCTCCTATATGCTGGGATCTCTGCTGCAATGGAAGCTGCGCCTTCCTTGACCAGTAACATCTCTTGGCTTCTTCAGGGTCTCTGACCCTGCCACATAGTCCATGTCTCAGTTTCTCTCCATGACTTCTCAAGCCATGTTCCCCAAACCAATACCACACAGGAGACCGTTACAGTTACCAAGTTTATTTGTGTTGTAGTGTTGGCCTGCTCAGGACCTCCGTGTGCTGACTCTGAGGAAATACTTCCCAGAGGATTTTGTCTCAATGATTCTGGGCCCCTTATTAAGAACAACTTCTTTCCCAATCTGAGCTGACTAGCACGTCTCTGGAAGGTAAAGGTTTCACTTCAGAGAACCTGCTCTCTTGCTAACCACAACTAATTCTTCAGCCACCGTTGATCAGAAACCACAGATTTTTAATTCAAATACACCATACAAATGTCTCCAATAGTCTTTGTTCCCATATAAGACTTTAGGAGCCATCTCTTCTTGGCCTGTACTTTTTTTCCTTAGCTCCCATTGGACAGCTTGACAAATTTCTAGAACTCATTGCCTTTTCCATTTCAAAACGCCAAGTCTTTCACAATCCTCTAAACAACAGCAACAACAAAACCAAATGAGCAAACCAGGAAAAGAGGGTCAGGTCCATCAGAGCAGTAGCTCACTACATGGTTGCAGGTAGTGAACCATGTCATCAGAGAGCCTGTAAGAGCTAGAGGTGGTGGATATCAACGGTGAAGCAGTATTTTCTGGGTCATTAAACACATGAACCCACAGCAGGTCTGATTGCACTCACAAGACAAACCCAACAGAAATCCAATCGTGCATGAGGGAGATGCTCGCAAATTTCCACCCCCAGCTGAAGAGCCTTTGGCCATTAATGTTTTCCTGGAGAAAACCAGATCTTCTTCTGGGGTGCAGCCTCTGAGGTGCCATCTAGGCTCCAGTTGTTGGCTCTACATCCATGAGAACTGGCAGCACTAAGTGAAACATATAAATTAGATGAGAAACGTGGTGGGGAGAAATCAAAGGGATAGAATGAAGAATAGATTTGAATTAAACACTTTATATGCATGGATAAACTTCTCAAACAATAAAAAACCTGTTTCAAAAGTTCTAAGTTGGCAATTATAGTAACGTGCTCCAGAATATATTCTGAGAGTGCCTAGTTCTTTAATTTTGTCATTATGTAAAAATATACTTAAACAGATTAAAAAGGCTAAGGCTTCCTTAGGCAGTATAATCCCAAGGGACTACTGCCAAGGGCACTGTCCATTGTTGACCTAAATGTTGTCGTCTTATCCGTGACAGTGAAGCTACTTAACCTCCCAACATCCAGTGTTTATCAAAACATCAGCTATTGCTTTAACTGTTGTTCCTTTTGAAGAAAATGTCCCCCCCCCCCCGCTCCTTCTCTCCCTCTCTCCCTCTTTTTCTCTGTCTTTTGCTGTACAGATTTTAATTTATTTCATTAAAAACAAAGTTTCCTGTGACTGGTTGGAAATGGCTCAGGTTAATCATTCTCCCTCTTCCTGCAGAAGACCAAAGCTCAGATCCTGCATCCATCTGGGGCAGCTCACAACCACCTGTACCTCCAGCTCCAGGAGACTGAACATCCTCCTCTGCCCGTCACAGACACCCACACACATGTGACATATGCCCACACATACACATTTTCTTAGATAAAAAATATCTTTATTAAACTTCTTATTGTGAATAACTGTTTTTCATGAGTTCTGGGCGACTTGAAGTAGTTTCCTTTGCCTCTTTTCTACCGTCCCTCTTAGTTAAAACCTGTTAAATCTCACTCACCCTGTATCCTAGACCTTTACTCTGCTGCTCATAGCTTTGTCATTCCACCTTGTTTACAGCTAAATTCCTCTAATTCAGTCTCTGTTCAGCTATGTTTAATTTTCTTCTAAACCTGTCCACTAGTTTTTAAATTTTTATTACTGTGATCTTTACCACTGGGAATTTATGTTTCATGAACATTTAAGGTGCCCCAAATGCTCAGGCTTTTACAAATACTCAGCCAGTGGCAAGTTGTCTTAAGAGAAGACTATCTTGATTTTCCTGTTTTCACACTACGATATTAGTAATATTTGAAATTCTCATTCCACATAGTCTTTGTGCCTGAAAATATATGTTCACGTTAATAAGGAAGTATCAATAGGTTTGTCCCTCTGTGTCTTCTGAGGCATAAATATCAGGTTCTGGTTGGTTTGTGGGTTCTTTATAACTGGTCTAGAGACAAGAATATGTCATTGTTCTGCCTCTACCCTTAATTCACCCTTTTCTGACAATAACCAGGTATATTTCTGGGCACTGAGGATATGGGGTGAATATGGCAAGCATGCTTGCCGCCTTTATGGTGTTTATGAACTCACATATAATAATGGTCTGCCCAGAGACCCTGTGCCAACCTCAGAGTTCTGAAAGCTAAGTAATGGGAACCATTTTCTTCTGACTTGCAAAAAAATAAATTAATTGTAATTGGTTAGCTCACAAAAGCCCCTGGGAAGTATGGAGAACCCAACTTTTGGAATAGACAGGAACAAAACATATTTTGCTATAAACCCAGTCCGCGAGTAACCTGCTGCTCACACTGCCCCCTGGTTACCACAGCTCACTGTCATCCTGCCAGAAACGACTCTAGAAGCCGCCACAGCACTGCTGTCCACAGAACGCATTGGCTGTCCCAGCTACCACTGCCACCAGGACACATTCTCTCAGCCTGGCCCTTAACTCTAACTCCTAATTCAACTTCCATGTCTGAGCTCTGATCAGCTGAATCTTAGCCACAGGGTCACTTAGATCAAATGGGAAGGCGAGAAAGGAAGCGTCCAAGAATGTTCTGGAAGGTTCTGGAGCAGCACAGCGGCTGTGTATCCCAGCTGAAGTCACGTCACAAGTTTCTCAAATATAGGGCAGTAATGATGCTAAACACAGCCCCTTGCCCACAAGGGGATATGAAAAACCACTTTGTCATTTATTACAAGTGACCTCTGGTGGATGATCCCTTTCATATAGTCTGTGTAACACACTTGTTCTGTTTTTATTGGTTAGGAAATTGAGGTTTAAAAAGTTAAAACCTCTTCCTGCATAAACTGTATGGCCTGGATCTGAGCTTCTAACCAGAGTGCTGACCACAGAGCCGTGCCTGGACAACCAGTCTCCCTGTTTTCCTCAGCTGCCTATTCCTCCTCCTTAGGGTTTGGCGAAAGAGATTTCCTTGCCTGTCGGTGAGACACTGGAGTCATCGCTACAATAAAACTTTCATTGCATGTGGTCTTTAAAATGGTCATTAAAATTCAGGAAATCCCCTTCCAAACAATATATCAACATAATTGGCCAATGTGCTAACTGTTGACTAACACTGCCTGGCTGCCACACGTTGCTGGCAACGTAAACACTGTGCTTATTACTCATTGAGTGGTTTTTTTTATAGTCATATTCTTGGCTTGCTTAATGCCTATTAGAAATGAATTTCCAGAAACATAATTTTAAACCATGATACCGTCCTTCACTCTTAGCCAGAGGGACACAGAGCCCAGGGAAAGGGAATCTCAAGATGAACCACCTTCAAAAGCACAAACGAATGCATTAAGGCAGATCTTAAAGCTACCTTAACTTTTTAGCTAATCCACTTTGGAGACACTCATATATAAACATTTGAGCTGTACGGATCAAGAAAAGGACTGTCTGCCATTTAGGTTGTAATTGTAAATAAACTACTTCAAAGCACAAAGGCCTGGTAGTGAGGTTTTGTTTTTTAGACTGAGACATACAGAGAAACAATGCTGTTTGGAAAATTGCATTAAAATGAATGAGGCTGGGGATATAGCTCAGAGTCCCTGCCACTGCCAATACTGTTAGCTGAATACAGAGATAGAGGGAGAGAGAGAGAGAGAGAGAGAGAGAGAGAGAGAGAGAGAGAGAGGAGAAACAAAAGCATCAGGAAGAAGAGAGATCTTTGAGGATGTGTTGAAGCAGCCACCCAGGGAAGGTATGCCTGTCAGTGACATGTATCTGAGGGACAAAGGACCCCACCTTAGGGACCTCAGACAGATACAGACAAAACACAAAAAGTGATGTGAAGGAAAGAGGAAGAATGTGGCAGAGAAAATGGACCTGACCTATCTACGAAAAGACAGGTTGTCCATCAAGAGTATGGTGCACAGTCTCCTAGTTACCACAGGCAGTCTCTTGCTTTTATCTGTAGCTATTTAGATATCCTACATGTAACGTCAGCAGATCAGCACATCCAGGTAAGGCGACGTTGCCCCAAGAACATTGCTTTAGCTGCTTCTCAAATGCTTTCTCTCTAGCCAGAGTCCCAATGAGATTTGTGTATCTTAGTTTTCATTAGCAGGAAGTTTGACTTCCTTCTCTGAGCTCTGCCGAGGCTGCAGGCTTCTTTCCAGAGACTAGGAGAGTGAGATGCAGTCACCTCACCGAGACACATAACCTTGGCAGGAAAAGAAAGATGACTTTGAGGATGGGATTCGCTTTGTCTATCTTTACCCCCAAGAAAAACCTCTTAAATGTACATCGTCCAAGAACATTGCTGGGCTCTGCTTTAAGCTATCTGGCCTAGGTTTTCCTTGGGGTGCACTGACAAGTGTTTAAGGCAACAAATCAGAAGCTTGTGTTGCTGCACAGCGAAAGCAGGCCTTCTACCCTACCGAGGGAAGTGCTTGGTACCTGCTAGCAGAAGAGGTCACCTTTAGAAACGACATTAGAATTTCCCTTCCCCTTGACACTTCCTGTCCAACATCATAGCCTGCACACCTTGAATGACCTCAAGCGTCCTTGCAATAGTCAGTGCAAATGAAGTCTGTTCAATACGAGTGAATTGAAATAAATATTCTAATTCTACCTACAGCTGCTCATATACACTAATCAATTTTATTCCCCTCTGTTCCCCAAACTGTCAGCACTCACCCTTTCAGCTCCCAAGTATCCCCTGTGTTCTGTGAATCAGTTAGCCCCCTTGGTTCCCATGGAAGGTGATCTCCTTCCTTGACAATCTCAGATCCCCTGTGTTCTCTTTTTTTCTCAGGCATCCAGTTCAAGACTGCTGATATCAACTGATCTGATCAAACCCAGGAGCATCTATGGCAAAGGGCACGATTTCCAAGGCCATCTCTCCAAATGTCCCAGGATAGTTTTCTTCATTGGATAGCCTCTACATGCCTACCTCTTTTCAGAACTGAAGTTCCTCTCAAGACTGCATGAGAAGAAGGGTTTTCTCGAGGACAGAGTGTTTTGGAGTTTCTTCATGTTCATGCTTTGCAAAATGCTTATGAATATAAAATCTGTCCCTAAAATGGAAGTTGCATTAATTATATAAAGGAGGTAACTGTGTTTTTGCTGTTGCTATGTACTATGAAATTTACTATTGCTGACAGAAGTTTCTGTCCCTCCTGGTCCTGCAGTCATTCAGTCCCAAAGAAACACACAGAGGTCTACATTAATTATAAACTGAATGACCTAGTAGCTTAGGCTTTCATATTAACTAACTCTTATATCATACATTAATCCATTATTCTTATGTGTTAGTGACGTAGCTTAGTATCTTTTATCATCTAGGCATTCTCATCTTGCTTCCTCTGCATCTGGATTATTGCAGACTGAGCCTTTCCTCTTCCCAGAATTCTCCTGTTCTGGTTGCCCCATTTATACTGCCTGCCTGGCTACTGGCCAATCAGTGTTTTATTAAAATACAGGTGACAGGGTACAGACCATGGTCCCACAGCACTCACCCCTTTTTTTCAAAACAAGAACTCTCAATCTAATCTCCTTTATTTAGCCCTTTTCCTGACCATTATTTGTAACAACTTGTAACCAACACTCCAAACAAAGATAAATATTCATAATCCATTTTTTGGGGGAGTGTGGACATAGTTTTCCAGGCTACTCCTGCTGATTCGGGTGCATTATCTTATGGGCACCTAAAAAAAATTTAGAGTCAAGGTCAAGTCCTGACTAGAGTATTCTGTGAGGCTGGATCATCTCATCCAGTAGTCTTGAGGCTGTTCTGGATGTAGAACTCAGAGGAAACTGCAACAGAGGTCCTTTGAAATGTTAGATCATCTGGACCATCTACTCCTATCGGAGATTTTTCAGGGGGTCTTCCTTGATCAAACCTGATTTTTCTTAACCCAGAATGAATCCACAGCCTCTCATTTCCTGTGGAAACAAAAGCAAAATCTCTTATCAAAAGTAACATATCTTTTGATCTAAATTTTGAAGTCAAAGCATTTTCAAAATATTTATGTTGGATTAATCCAGTGTCATTCACAATCAAATGTCTTTTAGCAGCTGTTGCTCCTTTCTCAGCTATCAAGCAACTCAAAGACAACACAATAACAATAGTATCCAGACTCTCTGTGTATTTTCATATTTATGTGGTTATTCATAAACATCATTTAAGTGTTTGGATGCGGGGCCTCTTAAAAGAGTTGCGAGGTTTTTACAGCTAAAGCTGAGTCAGGAAGTCTCTTTTAAATAAAACATGCTTACCTCTAGCAAACAGAGCTTAACCAAGAAAATGATGCTACAAAGAAGCCATACTGAACTCTGTTCTTTTGTGTCTAGAATTACTTCCTAAGCTCTCTGTTTTATGTGGATGCAGTTGTCCATGTGTGCACCACTTGTTGACAGAGGTTTCTGTCCTGCCTGGTCATGTAGTCATTCAATCTCAAGGAAACACATAGAGGTCTACATTAATTATAAACTGGCTGGCCTAGTAGCTCAGGCTTTCTTATCAATTAACTTTTACATTGTATATTAACCCACTATTCTTGCCCATAACCATGTGGCTTGATATCTTTTATTAGTGGGGCTTTCTCATCTTTCTTCCTCTGCATCTGCATAATGACTGCAGACTGAGCCTTTCCTTTTCCCAGAATTCTTCTGTTCTGGTTGCCCCATCTATACTTTCTGCTTGGTTACTGGCCATTCAGTGTTTAACTAAAATAATACAAGTGACAGAGTACAGACTATCATCCCACAGCATCCCACTTTTTCTTATGTGCTTTCTACCTCTTTTATATGGTACACAGGTCTCCTCCATACATGTCCTGCATCTTCCTAGTGTTGCACAAAGTAGATTTATTATGACACCTATTTTATAGATGGGGAAAGTGAGTCATAAAGCAACACACAATTCAGAGTTAGGGTTATGACTTCAGCTTTGCTTTCTTCAATGCAACACCCTTCCTTCTGCATTTTGAGTAAGTCTCTAGTTTTGAGCATGAGTGTTGCAACTTGGTTCATGGGGCCATGACTTCAGAGAAAATGGCAATTTAAAAAAAATACTGCAATATGCCAGAACTTAACTTTTCTTATGTATTTTACTTTTGAGACAGCATTTTACTGTGCAGCTCAGACTGGCCTCAAACTCACACTCGTCTTGCCTGCATCAGGATTACAGACGTGTTCACTTATACCTAGCTACTTAAGTGTTGGTTCATATTTTAGGTAATTTAATCTTTGTATTAACTACAGAAACAAAGTACTGAAAATTGTTTTTAATAAAACCAACAATAACTGTCTTTATACTGAATGTTTTACAAGCATAAAGCAATCTTAGAAGGCACTTCAGGTGATTTCTCAGAAAATCTCTGAGTTCTGAAGATCAATCTGTTTTATGGAATAGGTTCTCTAACCCTTCCCACTGCCCAGGAATTTGTATACAAAGATAATTAGTCCAAGAGAAAGTCAACATAACTGGCAACAAAAATCAATTTTTATAGAATCAGATATAATGCACAAAAAAGAGAAATAAAAATAACATAAATGTATAATTCCCTATTATGAATATCAAAAAGAATAGTACTCTGAGAGCTAAAACCATATCAATGAGGTTTCTGAAGATAAAGCATCATTCCAACAAGATAAGAAGTTGAGAGAGGAAAAGTAAACCTTAGTTGTCTAATTCACAATGGCTTCATAAAAAACTAATGGGCTCTAGAAAAAATGATGAGTCAAAACAGGTGTCATATCTCTACCAAGGGTGAGATGAGCCTATGTGTCCCATGACTGAGGAGAGATTGAGTGACTCCCACTGATGTGGTTTCTGAACACCAATGTTATTATCATCACTACGGGATCTCAGGATGCCAAAGACTAGGTGATGGTGTCAAAATAAAACCATGAGAGAACAGTGCTTATAACACCAAGTATGGCAACCAGATTGGAATTCAGCATCTACTCAGGGATGAGAGATGCTGATGACACCCATCTTACAAAAGCCATTCATCATCTTAACAGGCGAGGATAAGATTGCATAGCCTCTGCTTCTAACCCACACCAGCCCCGACACAGAAACTAGACCCATTCTAGCAATAGCAAGATTTTCTTTTTGTAGTGTGGCCCTTTATGACAGCATCCCAGCCACCTATCAAATTCATCTTAAATAGTTTCAGGTGACTCCTCTGTGATTTGTGAATTCATCATCTTGACTACGGGTAACAGTTGCACAGTCTAGTTTTCCTGTGTATGCCCTTTGGAATTGTCAGCATCAATGTCTATTAGAAGGTCTGCTATTGGCCAATGCCAGAAATGATAGAATGGCACAGTGCCCATCATACAGGCTACAGCTCCACAGTGTGTGGTCTTGCTTCCAGCCCCATCTCAGACTCCCAGCTGTAACCTTAATTTCTAGGTCTCAGTGTTAACATCAGTGAATTAGAGATAAAGCCAGTCTGTGACCCATGCGTTTGTGTGATGAAAACACGACAATCCTGTATAAAACCTTATCACAGTACCATGGTACCCAGGGAAGTTTCAGTGTGAGGAGAAGCAGAGCAAAATCCCACATGTCATGTCACCAATGTCTGTCATCAGTGTACACAGTGCACTGCAGTACCCTGCTCAGGACATCATTTCCATCAGTTCCAAAATTCCACTTGCCTTGTCGACATTTTGCTCAAGTGAGCCGTCAGTGTAATTCTCTTGATTTATGACTCCACTTACATTCTACTCTAAGCACCTATTCTGAGTGGTAATAGAAAAATCAGAGCTTTGAGAGGCTTGTGCCTATTTCCCAAGTGACAGATGTAGTCCCAAGAGGACTGGAGCAGCAACTTGTGCTGCCTAGGGCTGGCAAGAGGGAGTGCCTACTCCTTGCTTCCCACCACTGAGATGTGCTTTCACATCTGAGGTCCTCGTTCATTGGTGAAATCAGCTACTGTATGTTTATAGACTCCAATCAAAGGTCTCTCAGACCCAGCTCTCTGGTAGCTCCCCATGTACCTAGCTATAGCCTTGGAGATCTCAGAGGTGGGTCTAATCTTGCACTTTCACTGATCCCCAAAAATGAAGATTGTTTGATGGGGAACCTAACCCTCCAGGCAAATCTCCCAACTGTTGCTTCTTTCTTAATCTCTGAATGGACAGAAAAAGTATGTATTTCCAGATTCCCTGTGCTCTTTCGGATTACTTGGATCATTCTTATCTCCTGGGGATTCTAGCTGAGCGCCCCACTTTGGAACAGCACACACCCACATCTGCCTTGCCTATCTTCCGGTTTCCACTTTTCCCTCTCTGGAAGGGAGGCTATCTCACTTTGGAGGAAAGGAAATGACAGATCATATGCTGGTAGCATGCACCCCTTTAGCCTGGAGGCCTTGAAGGACTCATTGCTATCGGCTTCTTTTTCAGCCATAACATCCATAAACAGAGAAAATGCCACTGATGTTGTGGAGAAGGAAAAAGAAAGTCAAGAATAGAAAATCAAATCAAGGAAAGCGAAATTGCTGTTTCCATAATCTTGATATAAGTCACAGCACCAGATAACAGCTACTGAGAACTCACCAGATGCAAACCCTTCCTCTAAACACTTCCTGGGTGCTAACTATTAAATTGCCAGAACTGTTTTATCTGGGGGAGAATTACTTACTGAGAAAATCCTCCTTAGATGGTAAGTAATTATACCTTATCATCATCACCATCATCGCCATCCTCATCACCATCCTCATCATCATCCTCATCACCATCATCACCACCATCAGCACCATCACCACCAGAACACTATGTGGGCAGTATTTTATTTGCACTTCCTAGAGAGAAAATGGATACTTGGATAAGCGACTTCCCCAGGCCAGTGGGGATGCCTACTGCAAATCAGGAGGTCAAGACCACAGGGAGTAGTTTTAGGCTCTGGGCCTCCAGTCACCCTTTACCTTCAACTTCTAGGATCTGCACCAAACAATGGCTTTGTTTTCTCCTCAGACTCTAATTGTAATTTCACAGAAGCGGGCAGAGGTCCCCCAAATATTCATCACCTGTCTCTTTACCTCCTGATTATCCCCAGGGGAATATGCTACCTGCATCTCTCTAGTTTTGGATGGAATTTCCTCCCTTAGATGGTGATAGACAATATACTCCTTACATCTCTGCTCCCCATGTAAGAAAGCGAGGTATGTCCTAACAGAAGATGTAAGCCCTACCTAAACCAGCACTTCCTCCACAAAGTGGAGACTTCAGACAAGATTAACTATCCAAACCCTGGTGATCTCACCTCTGAAACAAGGAGAGAACCAGATACAGGTGACACGTACCCCAGTATTTTGGAGACTGAAGTGAGGGAGGGGAGCACTGGAGTTTGGGGTTAGCTTGGGCTACATACTGAGTTCTCATTCAGCCTGGGCTACGAGTGAAAGTCTACCTCAAAAAACCAAAATCAAGTGAGCTGGAGAGAATAATGCCCTTGATATGCAAATTTGAAGTTCAGAGTTTTACTCCTCAAAAACTGCATCAGGTGGGAAGGGGGGAGGGGGAGGGGGAGAACAGGAGGGAAATGGGAGGAGGGGAGAAAGTGGAAATTTTGAATGGTATTATTTATGAAGCAATAAAAAAATTTAAAAGGTAAATAAAATCAGAGCTGGAGAGATGTGGCACACCGCCTGGATTCCTGGTGCTTAGGACACAGGAGGAATCCCAAGGCTGGCTGGTCAGCTAGGCAAAAGGAGCAGAAGTCCAGCTTCAGTTAGAGACCTCGTCTCAGGATCACCATCTAGCATCCAGAAGCATGCGCACACATGTGCATGTCTACCTGCACACACTGAGGCCCACGTGCACACAAACACATACACCCACACACAAGAAATAAATGCATACAAAAATAAACTGAGGATGATACCTGGAGCATAGAGTTGTTAGATGTGCTTAGCACAGCACTTGGCACATGGGAGGCATCAAAGAAAAAAATCAACTCCATCTTTCACTTAAATCTTCTAGAATAACATAGGAGAATTCTAAACAGAAATGACACGAGCCTACAGTGCATTGGTGCAGGAGCTCCTTCTGTTTGTGTGTTGCTTTCATTGGTTAATGAATAAAGAAACTGCCTTGGCCTAGTTGATAGGGCAGAACTTAGGTAGGCGGGGTTTTTGTGTTGCTTTCATTGGTTAATGAATAAAGAAACTGCCTTGGCCTAGTTGATAGGGCAGAACTTAGGTAGGTGGGCGGGGGAGGGACAGAACTGAATGCTGAGAGGAAGAAAGGCTGAGAGAGAGAGAGAGAGAGAGAGAGAGAGAGAGAGAGAGAGAGAGAGAGAGACCACAGAGCTGCCAGAATCAGACATGCTGAATCTTTCCTGGTAAGCCACTGCCACGTGGAAATACATAGATTAATAGATATGGGCTAAATCAAGGTGTAAGAGTTAGCCAAGATGTTAGAACTAATAGGCCAAGCAGTGATTTAATGAGTGCAGTTTCTGTGTGGTTATTTCAGGGCTAAGCTAGCCAGGTGAAACAGTGCATGTTTGGTATAAAACCTTCTATAGAGGTGCCCTGTCCTTGGCCATTTTTAGTGCTGGATAATGTGTGCTGCTCAAGAAATATACTGAATCTAAGGTATTTTCCCTAAACAAGCCAGGGCTGCTCTGTTGAGATTTAGGTCTACTGGGATATGACAATCAAATCAATCAATTCTTCCCTTAAATAACCGAGTACATAAAACTAAACTAACACACTTAATAATAATGTCAAAAGCTGCCATTCACCTCCTTGTCATGACCTGCTATGGAGCACAGTCTTGCAATCTTGCATTATACTGAGCAGGACATTGAAGTTTTGAGATGGTTAATGGTCTATCCCACAGATACAAAGCAAGCACTGGGCCAAGCTGGCCTGAACACTACAGTGTGACCCTCTGAATCCAAGGCTTTTGTTCTCATCAGTGTTTCAAAATCAATACTATTAGCAATGAATCATAACGAGGTGACTTTGCTTCTGTACTGTTTTCTGCTTCCCAACAAATTGGATATTAATCTAAGTCACATGATCCATTAAGCATTGAAATATAAAATAGAGCAAGTCTAAGCAGGACTGTTTTCAAGGCCAAAAAAATAGAAGTCACATGAGAATTTTATATCATCTAAGCAATTACAGAATATTTTGGAGTACGACCCTCAAAGCAAATTATTAAAATCTGGTAAGCTGATTCTATTTAATCCTCCTGTGAATATATTTCCGGGACCTCTTCAGCAGAGTGATAGGGTTAGTACTCAATTGACATCTAAATTAAAAAGTCAAATTTCCCAATATGAATATTTCATGTTGAGCCAGTTACTTCTTGATTGGTGTTTGGTATAGTACCCAGTAGCTTGCTTTTATTCTCCAGTTTCCCAGAGGGCTTAGTTAGCAAACTTCCTGGGGGCTGAAGTGGCTGTTTGAAAATAAAATAATAATAAAATAAAAAACAGACTCAACAGATAAATGATGTATCACTGTACCAAAGTCTTTATGGCTTTAACAGAATGGAACCCTGTGCCCACACCCTTTTATAGGCCTGATTAACATGAAATTTCTCCAAGCAGATGGAGCGTGAAAATTGCTGCCCCTCAGAATCAGTTGTCTAAGCAAGTTCAGTCTGTGCATTTGGTGTTGCTGCTATTCCTCTTACTGCCTTCTTATGCACACATTCTAGCTCTAGCATATGCCTCTAGGTGCAAGAGGCAGGAAAATTTCAATTTTAGTGTCTGTCTCTTTTGTACTTTGTACTTGAAGCAATTTGGTTTACCACATGCAGTGAGCAAAGCTGCCGTATAATTTTTCCCCAAAAGAATAGGATAACCATAATGGACTATGCCTTCATTACTGAGTAGATTGCTTCGTTGTTGTTTTTTCTTTTACTGAAGGGCATAAACGAGGGGATAATTGCAGACTGTATAGTGCATAAAATACTTTCCTGCATCCCTGCTACTGTTTTCCAAACACACAAGGCTTCTTAGAGGATCCTGTTCCAAATGCATTGGAGATGTGTTTGTTTGTTGTTTGTTTGGTTGGTGAATTGGTTGGTTGGATGGTTGTTTGGGTTTGGCTCCCATGTGCTAGTCTTTCTGTGAGTCAATATAAATTAAGATATAACCTCTGATTTACAAGATGTGTTCTCTATGTTAAATTTTGGCTTTCCTCCTTTCTTGGGAGACTAAATTTTTCTCTTATATTATCTCCTTTAAGTTCTCACATAGCATTTAGCCATTGTTGCTAGCCTCTTCCTTGTGTCTTCTCGGTGTTGTTTTCTTTCTTGCTTGTTTTGTTCCGTGCTGTTCTCTTCTTTGTTTTATCATCTCAGAGATATTGGCTTCATTCATGCTTGAGGCTCTGTGGGAAGGTATGCAGAATCTATTGCAATGAAGCATCCTCAGTGTCTCTAAGAAACAGTGACTAAGAGGAGGGAGCATTCAGAGGACAGCAGGAGAGAGGGAGCCTCTGGGCAACACCATAACCCTTCAGATCAGTTCCCATTAAGCTTCCTTGGTAGTGGGGACTGTGAATAGAGTATTTTAAGAGCTGTTTTAGCAAAATATTTTTATACAATAGAAGTGCAAAGCATCTTTGTAACCTTGGTAACCCAGAGTAGTAATAACAGTGATAATGCACATTTATTGAGCTCTTCCTGATTCCTGACCTGATCATCACACCGACTCTATGAATCATTATCTTTCCACACAATAGGTTAGAATGCTGGGGTTTAGAAGAAATGTATCACTTCCTTTGGACATGAGGTTAATTAACGGCAGATTGGAGATTCTAAAGCAAACTTCTCTGTGTTTATAATCCATGCTTTTGATCATATTGAAATACTATCTCCATTGGGGAAGGAGAAAGAGTACAGTGGACCATGGCGTAGAGATCATGGGGAAGTCTTTTGTGTCTACAGTGGGCTGGAAGAAGATTGAAAATCAGAGCAACATCAACAGACATGAGCAGCACCTGCTGGACCTTACCGGAGCCTCTGGTCAGCCTATTGGGAGCCTCACAGTTGCAGAGAAAAGCAGCGAACATGGTTCCTGACAGGTAGATGCCCAGATGCCAAGACAGGCACTCAGGTGAGTCGGCTCCTGGATTTCCCAGGGTAATTAGAGAGACTTGAAGGCACCAGAAGTTCTATGGCAACTCTTCACTACCTGCTTTAAACCTCAGGCTCACTAGGCTTGGGAGAAAATTGCAGTGGGCAAAACAAAAACCTCCAATCAGGTCTTGACTGGTAATAAGACAGGGAAAATGCCCCTGTGTCTTCATCTCTCGGTGTCCTTTCACTTCCATGAGCGTGAAGTGCCCTGGATTGCTTGACCGGCTTCCTCTGAACTTGCTGAGAAGCAGCTCATGGTTTTGCCTCATTTGCCTCAAGAACCACATTCATAGACAAGTACAAACACCTCTCGCACCCAGGTGCAGGGATCATTGCAGAACAGGGGCCAGTAAGTTCGTAAGAGCCAGAAAATCACAGTTTGCTGTGAGATTGTTTCTCCTAGTAACATCAGAAGCTATACACATAAAGTGTCACTAATGTGACTGTCTAAACATGAGTTAATCAAGGACAATGACAGACATGCTAAAATGAATGGGGGAAAGACCATGGAGCCTCAACCCTACACAAGGAGCTACAGGCAAGTAAGGAATGTTGAACTTAGTAGAGATACTTTTCTTAGTAGAGATAGTCTTGGAAGAGCACACCAATTGATTATACGATACCAAATGGTCAGTCCAGAAAACACACATACTTGTAACACTATACAGACTGAATAGTTTTTTGGGGGAATATATATATGTATGTATATGTATGTGTAACAATAATTAATGAAAGATGATTACAAATTTGAAAGAGAGTGAGGAGGGGGCATATGGGAAGGCTTGGAGGGAGGAAGGGAAGGGGAAAAGATGTTATTATATTATATTCTGAAAAGTAAAAGAAAGAATTTAAACAAAGGATAATTAGAAAATAAGAGTAGTAGCCAAAGGTAGGCCATTTGTCAAACAAAATGTAGCATTAATTGTGGCAATTGATGGCATGCATGTGCTATATCCAGGAAACATAAAAGAAGAACTGAATATCCCAATAGTCCCTAAATCATGGTTCTTTGCTCTCAGTGAGGTTCACTTCATCCTCACCTTGGGAAACAGAGACGAGCAGCACCGGCCAAATCCAAGATAAAACCAAACCCAGCTAAATGTCCTGTGCCTCCTGAATCCAGAGCCATGCTTACTTTGGAGCTTGTCCCTCATCCCATGACTCCTGTTTTAGTAGATGTGTTGAGTGGTGCTGGTCACACTCCTGCGGCATTTCCACTCCGTTCTTTCCATTATTTGCTGTTTCTTGGACACCTCCTTCAGTCATTTCCTTGCTCCACTTTTGAGTAAATTCCTCCTCAGGCATCCACTGAGGGCACTCCCCGAACCATCTTCAAATCAAGCTCAGAATGAGGCACGCACACCAACGACTACTCTTAGGGCCATCTGTTTGGTTCGCTCAGAAGAGCTTGAAGCATTTCCAGGTCTTTAAGCATCTTTGAGCCTCATGGGAAAGGTGAGTTTAAGCTCATTAACAAGACCACACTGAGGGCAAAGCGCTAAGATTGACTTTTATGTCCCCAGTGGCTGCCATAGATGGGAAGTTTACTCCAGGGGGTCCTTAATGAGCAATCTATCCGAGAGTGCCTTTCAGATGCACTGGCCTTTTCTCTTCCCTCTGTAACAGTTTCTATCTAACTCTGCTAGAACAGTTCTAAAATATAACAGGGAACGGCTGCGCTATGAGAAAGCTTCGTATCAGTGGGACTGGTCTGAAGGCAGCAGCCCATCTCTGTTACCTGAGTCCCAGGGCTCTCAAATAAAATAAAGACGACTTGACAGAGGCAAAGTCACACTCGTCCTGTGGCAGATAACTTCAAAGTCACCTTCTCAAGGAGATTTTGCACCCTGGTAAGAGTGAGGGGAGCTGAAAATTGCCAAGCGACATTGAATTTATTAAGTTGCGTTGCTGTCCGTGCCACGTTTTTCTTTCATTTTTTTTATGTATACACATTGCTAAACAACATTGCTGTGTTCAAAACTGAGGCCACAGAAGGGAGAGTAGACTGGAGGCGATGGAAAGAATTTCCAAAGACCATTTATTCCATCCCTAGTTAGCATCTAAATTGTCCCATAGAGGGATGTGGGATGATATAGTAGAGAGAGCCTGCTGCAGTCAGCAGAGGCAGCAGGAATTCTCGGGTTGCCGCGGGTGACTGAATGACCTGGGATAACTGAACACTGTTGAATCCGGGCTTCTTTTTTTAAAGCCAATACATTATGAGAAAATATGTCCATGATCTTGTGCCTGGCGCAGACTGACCTCTTAAGGACTCCCGGAAAATGCTGGTTCACACCTCCGAAGGCTGAAGGCACACCAAATGTTGTGAAGACAGCTCTTCCCTTCCTTTAGAGCAGCGGTCCTCAGCCTTCTTTAGTGCAGTGACCCTTCAACACAGTTCCTCATATGGTGGTGACCCCAATCATGAAATTATTTTTATTACCACTACATAACTGTCATTTTGCCACTGTTATGAATTGTAATGAAAGTACCTGCTTTCTGAGGGCCTTAGGTGACCTCTGTGAAAGGGTTGTTCAACCCTCAAAGGGGTTGTGACCCACAGGTTGAGAACCTGCTGCTTTAGAGTCACATGTTTCAAATTTCTGAGCCTTGTGTGTTTACGCATTTTGTACATCTGCTGAAACTAAACATCATTTATTTATTTATTTTCCAATGTTTTATTTACAATTGACTGGATTATCCATTGAAAACCACCAGTGTCAAACCCTTATTTTTCAATAACTCTTAATACATTTGAGTTCATTATCCAGTCCATCATGTACCTGCTGCAGAACACAACCCTCACACAGGTACAGAAAAAAAAAAAAAGAAAGAAAAAAAAACAAACAGAAATCCCTTAAACATACAGCGCTTCGCTGTTCTTAACCTGCCCAAAGCCAGGCCCATGTGCTCCTGCGGGCAGGGTATTCTAGCTATGGAAGACACACACCAGAGCCAGAGGGAACATGTGAGTATTGCCTCCTACGAACTCAAGGTTAAATCCTTCCAAAGGCTTCCAAGTTTAAACCAGTTATTTCACAGTTGACTCGAAAGATGGATGGAAACTGAGGGATCCTTCCTACCTATGGGCACTGCCTATAAGCAGGATACTTGGGCAGATTATCCAGGGCAATGTCTAGGTCTTAATCCATGGTGATTGTCAGGAAACAGGATCATGTCTGGGTCCTGATAATAAGATTTAATACCAGCTGGGTGGTGGTAGTGCATGCCTTTAATCCTAGTACTCAGGGGGCAGAGGTAGACAGATCTCTGTGAGTCTGAGGCCAGTCTGGTCCACAGAGTTTTAGGACAGTCAGGACAGCCAGGACTGTTACACCGAGAAATCCTGTTGTGGACAACAAAACAAAAAGCAAGCAAGCAAACAAACAAAACAAAACAAAACAAAAAAAGGATTTCATTCCAAAAATCGAATTTTCTCACCTGTAATAAATACATCCCCTCATGCTTCTTGCCTTTTGTAGATGGAGCTATTCTTTCCAACATTTGTTTTTCTTCTTTTGAGTCTTTAGATACAGGGTTTCTCTGTAGCTTTGGAGCCTGTCCTGGAACTTGCTCTATAGACCAGGCTGGCCTTGAACTCACAGAGATCCGCCTGTCTCTGCCTCCCAAGGCCTGGTATTAAAGGCATGCACCAGCACCTCCCAGCATGGAGATATTCTTTAACACTGACCCTGAAGCTGCCATTTTCTTTGATGACAGAAATGTCTATGAATATGCACACATTGCACAAAGATGTAAGAAAACATAACGAACGCATAAAA
>NC_022024.1:1106458-1114331 GCF_000317375.1 Microtus ochrogaster
GAGCTGCGCGTGGCCATTCTGGAAGGAGCCCCCTGAGTCCCCGTTGCCCTCCTCTTGGCGGTCCACCACACGGCACTTCACGGCATCCTGAACCTCTCTGCGCAGAATACAGTGGACCATCACGATGACGAAACCCTCCAGTGAGTCAAAGACAGCAAAGAGGATATGGCGTTACTGGTGGCGTCGGAGGTGGCTTCGGCAGCAGAGAGGACTCCGCACTCGGCACACGTGAGGGCACGCCCGAGGGGGGGGGGCACGGGCAGCTGACAGCACAACTGCAGCAGCTGGTCCCACGAAGGCATACAGAAGTCCCCCCTCCAGGGAGAGCCAGCAGCTCCATACAGACACGTAGATGATGACCAGCATGAGCAGGGTGAGGGAGGACAAGCCACAGCCCACGATGAGCGTCACAGATGGGGCCTTATCCATGTTCGCATCAGCGCTGAGCTGGGCTAAGATGGCGAAGGTGGAGAGCCGGTCACAGAGGCAGCGCGTCCAGAGGGCTTCAAGGGGCACAGACCAGGGCCCGAGCTGCGGGGGTCGGGGGAGGAGGGTCTTGGGACGGCTCCATCCCGCGCGGCAGCCTCCTCCAGGCCAGGCCGCCAGGGTGTCTGCCGCTCGAGTCCCCATGGAGATATTCTTTAACAATGACCCTGAAGCTGCCATTTTCTTTGATGACAGAAATGTCTATGAATATGCACACATTGCACAAAGATGTAAGAAAACATAACGAACGCATAAAATAATTGAAAAGACGATGATCATTTTCTTTTTTTGTATGTCTTGGTAAGAACAATAGAATGCCCCTGTGGGATTGTGCTCTAATAAAGAGTCAGCTCATAAATACAAGTCACTTAAAATACAACTATAGGTGATAGTGGCCATCACACTGAGGTTTAAAGTGCTTGAAGAAGCTCTAGTTGTAGAGTTAAGAGTCTCTGTCATCAGGCTGACCTGTGTTCGAATCCCAGTTCAGCTGTTATATAGCTGTACAACTCTGGACAATGATGTGTGCGTGTGTGTGTGTGCGTGTGCGTGTGCGTGTGCGTGTGCGTGTGTGTGTGTGTGTGTGCATGTGATCACCTCAGATTAAACCCTAAAGACTTATTCGTGTTAAACACATGCCTATCCATTGCGCTATATTTCCAACCTGAGCAAAATTTAAAATTTTTCTATCAGGTTTATTTTTTATTGTTCAGTAGTTTTGTGGTTGCTTTGTTCGATCCAATCTAGTTTTGCGAGGCAAAGTTTTCCACTGTGGTCCAGGTCAGCTTCACACTCTCTGTAGCCAGGCTGGTTGCACAGCACTCTCTCTGACCCAGTGTTCTCAGCCTGCTTTTCCGTGTAGACAACCTGGGCGCGTTAAACTTTCCGGTGAATTAATTGCGCTTATTCACCAACAATGTGATTGGTGATTCAATATGAGATCCCAACACCTCCCAGCCGTTGACTTGAAAGAAACTATTGATTTAGTACAGCAATTATAAACAGAGGAGGGGGGTGAGAATGCTGGAGGTCAATGGGAGCTGTCTCAAAGTATAAACCTCTCAAGAACTTGAAAAATATCTACTTTGTCCTCTCTCTCCCATTTTGAACATTATCTCTTTAACTGATTGATAATTAAATCTGTTTTGAAATTTAAACAGTTCAGCTAAGTAAAATGGTTTGAAAAGTTGTTTAAAAATTAAATAGACAGAAACCAAGAAAGGGTTGGAAGGTACATACTTACCCTGTTCTTTTGAGGCGGAGGGCACCGTGTACAAAGCCACAGGCTAATCAAGTAGGAATCTGAGCGTAGGTTTCACTCCTCTCCTGTGATTCTTTGTTATAGATCTGTAAACAATAAATCCAAGGGGCCAGCTCACCAAGCCTGAGTCCATACCTGCTGAAGAAATGGGACTACTTCACTCATTCGCTGGCTGAGTTCTTCAGTTGGTCAGTCCTTTCTTGTTCTGCTTGGCTCTGGCTCATCCTTGATAACTCGCGGTTCATGACAGTGTATTGATTTTATTAATGCAACATGGGAGGAATCAGCTAATTATTTAATGAACCGTTGTGGTCATCAGCCCTTGGAAACCTGACCTAAAACACTGCTCTGACCCCTCTGCCCCGAGAAAAGCAATTCATTTGTTTAACCAGCAATGGGACTAGGTCCTCCAATCCCTTGAGGGTTATCCGACATCTGTTTAAAAGAAGAGCTTTAGGCATTGTATGAAATAATCTCCAGCACCCTTTGCATACCGAGAGCTCATGCTCCTAGGACATTGGCAATAATTTAAGGTCCTAGGTATCACTTTGAGCTTGATGAAAAGCAACTATTTAATTACAGCTGTTCCGTTTTCAGAAACATGTCCCCTTAGTGACAGGAGGATGGTTATAGCAGGCTCCAAAGATCTATTTCTTCATGTTTAGATATAACTCCCAGTGAGTACCATCTCTTCCAAAGGACCCGAGAAACAGTTTACAGTCTTACTGGGACTTATTTTGTTACATGCCTGCATCATTATTGAGAAGGACCTAAGAGGCACTATGTGACCAAACCCAACTCAAACAGCAGTAGACCAGTGTTGAAGGCAGCTAAACCAGAATCATTTCCAGAGATGCCAAGTGCTGGATCTCTGTCTAACAATAGTGATGGACCAGGTTCTGACCAGTCTGAAGCTAACAAATGTCCCCTATTCTAGAACAATCCATGAGCCACGGAGGACAGAAAAACAAAATTGAGACAAAACAAACAAAATTGAGAAAGACAAAATTTTGTCAAGAAGATGGAGGCTGAGAAACTGCATAATGGAAAACAGTTTCTTCTTAATACTCAAGACTTTGAATGTTTTTGCATGCATGATCATCTAATCTGCACATCTCTGACTATCATTATTGAAATTTCAAGAGTGATTTTAGCAGTGGGAATTGCTACCTCACAATAAAGGCAATATCTTTAGAGGTGTCTCTACAATCAGAGGCTTATTTACAAAAATTGTATTTAGTTCAAAGGACTTGGGGGTGGGGATGAAGTCCAAAAAAGCTATATGTGATGGTACATTGATAGCTGGGGATGTAACTCGGTTGGTGGAATCCTAGCCTAGTGTGCACAAAGTCCTGGGTTTGGTGTTCAGTACTGCATGAAATAACTGTGTTCAAACACACTTGTAATTCCACCTCTTGGGAGGGGGAGATGGGAAGATCCAGACATTCAAGGTCATCTCCAGCTACATAACAAGCTCTAGGTCAGCATGGAATCCATGAGCCCCTGCCTTAATAAAAATAAGAAAAGGACATTGAGTCCAAATACCCCCTTTGGAATGGGGATGTTGCAGCCATAGACAAGATTTCTTCATAGTTAGTGTCTGAAACCCAACCGTGGCTTACTGTGGTGCAAAGAACTGTACCGCAACCTATAAAAGAAATTCTTCAAAGTCAAATCCCACGCTGGTGTCCACACCTGCAATAAAATCAAAAGGAATCTGTGGACAATTCTGCAGCCACCAGAGCAGCAGCATTTCCTGACACATTTGGGGAGAACCTGAAGCCTTTGTGGGTTCTCATTGCTGTGAGCAGGAGGGCGACCTGAAGGCAACTGTCTACGTCACTACAGGTGACAAGCCCATTTGTCCTCTGGGGAAAGTCTAGATGTTGGGTAAAACTGGATGATGGTTTTAAAAGACATGAGTTTATTAGGCTACAGAAATGAATTTGCTTTCTCACATCCTCCCTAAACCAAAGTCCATACCAAAACTGCCTTACCATATTCTCTACAACACGGTTTGTCTGCTTGACTCCGTATTGTTCATTAGTCGGGTCTACGAGGACTCATTCATAAAAGTCAAGCTATTGCTGAAAGGATCTTTGAAATGAGATGGGAATTTTCACTTTTGATAGAAAACAAGGCTCTGAGAACCAGAGAAGGATCTGGAAATACAAAGGCAGTTTTAAAGGTGCAGTCAAAAAGGCAGCCGACCGTGCCTCTCCCTCAGGAGCGACGACAGCGGAACCGGCGCCGACAGGGAAGATGCAGGTGTTTCGCTCTTTAATCAATACCGGGAAGAAATGATTGACAGCAGTGGAATCCGAATTTTCTCAGGGTATTCTGTCTCAAGGGACCTCTGACAAGACCCTGACCCAGTGCAACTGTGCAGACCGCTAAGCAGCAAGCACCACAGCTAGGCAGAACGAAGCACCTCTCCCCAGAAGTGAGACTTTAATGAAGCAGGAAATCCTAAGCTGGGGAGCATAGCTACTGCTCCACTTCCTTCCGGGATTTCCCACGTGGGTGAAGAATTATCTGCTCCTTCTCTCTTCTAATAGTGCAGGTAGAACCTTTAGTCACTCAGCAATGCAAACCTGATGCTTAGAGCCAGTTAAGGGGCACTAAAGGGAATATAACATTTCAACAGAATTTTTCATTTTAATTACTTTGTAAAAGTATATATATATATATTTAGTAGGCTGATCTTTTTTCTATATTTTTGATTTGAACACAGATGAAACTTAGTATCAGAGATTTATTAAAGAAATTAATTCTAACATGTAAATATCTAGCTTTTAGTATAAATATATTTAATTCAAAAAACAGGATTTTATGTGTGGACACATACATAGACATACCATGTATATATGATAAATAATCAAATAAACTACATAAATATGTATTTTCCACCTTATTCCAATTATCTGCTCAATGCATACTCAAATATGGAATAAACTTAAATAAGCATTTTCCAAATCTTAAACTATTAAATTAAACATTAATTTAAGCATTAAATTACATGCTAATATGTAGATCATAGCCTTATTCTTACTCGTGGCACCATTTAAATTTGGTGAAAATGAAACACTATACAGAGAATGGGGGGTTTTTTGGGGGGGGAAACATAAATTGCTACTGAAGAGAAGGTATAAAACAATAGGGCATATTCTTGACTTCGGCATCTTGAAAGCTGAGTTAACTGGGCATCTGGGGCAATCCCAGGCTCTCCTGTGGCTGCAGACCCACTAACCCTACAGATCTTGTTGAACTCAGCGTGCAGGATGGAAGTGCTCTTACACGTGGTTCGAAATCCTTGGAAAAACTTGTAGATTAAGCCAAGCAGGGATGTGCAGCCAACTGATGAGGGAAATGACTCTGTTTTCCTACATTCCAGTCCTACATTCAGTTGACAGAAGACAATGTAGCTATAATCTACATACGTGAGAAAACAATGTTTTCAATTCAAAGAAAAGTTCCTGTCATTGAAAACAAACTAAAAATCAAGTGACTAAGTATTTGAGATAGATATTCACATTAAACTTCTTATTTTTCATTTTGATCTTTCGAATATATACCCTGAATACAAATAACGTAAGCCCATTGCTGTACCTCTTCATTATATACTAGATAACAATAAACATTAGACTACTGGTTCTCAACCTTCCTAACACTGTGACATTTTGATATAGTCCTTCATGTTGTGGTGAGCCCCAACCATAAAATTAGTTTTGTTGCTACTTCAGAACTGTAATCTTGCTACTGTTGTGAACTGTAATGTAAATATCTGACGTGTAGAATATTCAATATAAGATTCCCCCAAAGTGTCACAGCCCTGAGGTTGAGAACCAATGCATTGGACCCTGTTGATCATGGAAATGTAAGGGAAATTCTGCTTCCCTTTCATCGCAATCTCCTGGAATAGCTGGATAAAATTTCAGATCCACTTGAGATAGTCTCTTTCATCAAGGAACACCAGAACTTCTTGAGGATGCCCATGCGTCCTTTGAACAGACATCCTTTCTTTTTTCTTTCTTCTTCTTGGTGTTTTATTGTGCTTTTCTGGTGATTGGGCTACTGAGGACTAACGAAAAGATCTATTTCAAAGACGTGTGCCTTGTTATAGGCACCGAGGGACAAAGATGATCTATAAAGTCACACTGAAACTCGATTGTTCTTCATGTTCTGTGTCAGACAGGAGTAGAGGCACACCTTGAGAAAGATGTCTGTGTGGTGTGGAGAATTGTCTGTACTCTGTCAATCATTTTTAAATAAATGCATATTGGCCAGGCAGGAAGTATAGGCAGGTCAACCAGACAGGAAGTAGAGGTGGCACCATGAGAACAGAAGAATTCTAGAAAGGAGGAAGCCCGTTCGTCCCAGTCCTGCCCAGACCACCACAAAGAAGCAGGATGTGACCTGCCCTGCTGAAAAAGGTACTGAGCCACGTGGCTAACATAGATAAGAACAATGGGTTAACATAAGTTACAAGAGTTAATAAGAAGCCTGAGTTAATGGGCCAATCAGTTTATAATCTTATGGAGACCTCTGTGTGATTTTCTTTGGGACCTTGCTGGCTGTGGGAACTGGGCAGGACAGAAACCCCGATGAGCCATCCCCTCATGTTACATCTATGAATAGTGTGAAATGAACTCTGCTTTGTAAGCTATGAGAAAGTGTTAGAAAAGTGAATTCAAAACAAATATTTTCAGGAGTGTTAAGCATGGTTCCAATTGGTGCCAAGACAATTGGAATAAGGTGCTTTCTATTTCAAAATATAAACAGTTCCAGAAGTCTGGGATCCATGAATAAAGAAGTTTTGTTTCCAAAACTGGGTTTAGTACCAGAATAAAGTCAGCTGATTAATCCGCTTCTTATATTTGTCCACAAACTATTATCAGAGGTGTGAGTGACACCGTTAACAAAGCCATATCTACATTTGCTCGCTCATTAAAAAACAATTTAGCAGGTAGTTATTTAGACTATTCCCCTAAAGCACAAATACAATAGCAAACTAGTTGCCTTTGCCCATCAGAGAGTCTAGTAGGAAGAAAGCCAGTAAAGAAGATGTATGGTTGTTAGAAGTAACCGAAAATAAACAAGGTGTGTTCCAAGTGTCTGACTGGGATCAGAGCTGCTGTGGGGTGAGTAACACAGAGATGCATTTCAGCGGAAGGTGGCAGTGAGGAGCTGAAGGTGACAAGGGACAAGACTACTGGCAAGAAGGTAGAGCATAATATTGGTTCTCAACTTGTGAGTCCCAACCCCATTGAGGGGGTTCTCAATCAGATTTCCTGCATGCCATATATTTACATTACAATTCCTAAGTATCAAAATAGCAGGCATGAAGTAGCAAAAAAATATTTTTATGGTTTTAGGTCAGCACAACATGAGGAACTGTGTTAAAGGGTTGCAGCGTTAGGAAGGGTGAGAACCGCTGACCTAAGAAGAGAAAACAGCTTCTCTCTGTTTCTAAAATGAAGGTGATCAAGACTGAGGATTGGGGTACAGAGAGAAGCAGACTTTAATCGCGAAGCCATATGGATACAAAACTTTACAGATGGGGAACAACAGACATTCTTGGGAGGCTGTCCTGGCTTTATTTCTGTCTCTGTGATAAAATACTCTCCTAAAAAGCAGCTTAGGGCAGGAAGGGGCTTGTTCAACTTAAAATGCCAGATTATAGTCCATCGTGGCAGGAAAGTCACAGTGGTCAGGACTTGAGGCAGCTAGTCAAATCCACAGTCAAAAGCAGAGAAGTTACACATTCGTGCTTGTGCTTGCTTGTGCTCAGTACAATTTCTCCTCTCTTGCACCATTCAGGATCCCTTGACTAGGAAATGGTGTTGAACATAGTGTGCTGGGTTTTCCCATACCAGCTAATGGAATTAAGATATAGGCATGGCCACAGGTCAACCAGATGTAGACAAAGACCTCACTGAGACTCTCTTCCAAAGAGATCCTTGGTTGTGCTATGACGGTTGTTAAACCTAACCACCCAGCAAGTTTCTTGAAGTGAATGCCATTGAGTAGATCACACACACACACACACACACACACACACACACACACACACACACAGAGAGAGAGAGAGAGAGAGAGAGAGAGAGAGAGAGAGAGAGAGAGAGA